>NW_026015638.1:0-114389 GCF_020379485.1 Brassica napus
GAGCCCTAGGCCCCTTCTCTGGATGGTTTGGATAGATCCTTGCATAAACGAATCAAAGACTCAAGTTTATCAAGGCTGTGGATCGAATGGTGACACAATAGGCTGCGAAAGGCTCCTTGATACTCCTAACTTAGATCGGATATGACACCACCTTTCAAAGCCCTTGGGCGTTGGATATACACACCAACAGACTGGATACTACACACCAGACACTCTCTTAACTCGTGAAAAGCAAGGGAGAAGAAAACAAAGGTTTAAATGAAAGAAAACTTGATAGATGCTAGGGTTGCCGAGTTACACATATATATAGTGAAAGGCTTGGAACAGGCTCCAAGCATTTCGAAATTAAAGGGAACAGGCTCCTCCAATTAATGTAGAAGTAAAGACACAACTTAGATAGAGTTTTCGAAAATGAAAGACATAATACTTAGAAATAAAGATAGCATAAGGTTCTTCATGTGGTTTTGGTCCGAGAGTATCAACTAGGGATAAGATAGCAAGACTATGGCCTCGTTAAAAAACCTATCATTGCAAAACCCAATGGGACAAAACAATGATAGGAAAAGAGCACACATAGCTTGCTAGCCTAGATGATACTCAACTTGATGGTAAGATGGCTTGAATGGTGATAAGCGTATCTTGAAGTATCAAGCTTCCTCCAAGACATTCTTCTTGCTCCAGGACTTCCTGATTAGTCCTCCAATAGCTTCTTTGAGTTTCCTAGCTCTGCTCGAGTCATGGGACCTTTAGGAATGGTTAAGACCTCATCTTCTTCAGCTGGTTCATCTCTAAACTCGCCATCTCTATCTCCATCAGCTGGCTGGTCCATGATCATATCATCCCCTCCCTCTTGAAAAGGATTTGACCTCAAATCAGGTTCATCTGCATAAAAGGGATCAAGTCAGTAACATTGAAGCTATTACTCACATCATACTTATCTTGGAGATCAATCTTGTAGGCATTGTTGCTGATCTTCCTTGTGATCTCAAAAGGTCCATCAATTCTTGGCATAAGCTTTGACTTCCTCTCATTAGGAAACCTCTCTTTTCTCAATGAACCCAAACTTTATCACCCTCCTTAAAGACCATCTCACGCCTTCCTTTTTGGCATGCTTGACATACTGCTTATTTTTCTCTCATGTTGAGCCTAGCTTGCTCGTGAAGTTGTTTCACCATCTCTGCCTTCTTTTTGCCATCCAAACTGACCCTTTCACACTCAGGTAAAGGGATTAAATCCAAAGAGAGTGGGATTGAACCCATAAACAATTTCAAAGGGTGAAAACTTAGAAGCAGAATGCAACAGCATGATTATATGCAAATTCACAATGTGGCAGATAATCTTCCCAAGATTTCAATTCTTTTTTAATGAATGCACGCAAGAGTGTTCCTAAGAGTTCTATTAACTACTTCAGTCTGTCCATCATTTGCGGATGACAAGTAGTGGAGAACAACAACTTAGTGCCTAGCTTAGACCAAGAGTTTTTTCCAAAAATAACAAGAAACTTAGTATCCCTATCAGAAACTATGGTCCTAGGCATACCATGTAACGCACAATCTCCTTAAAGAACAGGTTAGCTACATGCAATGCATCATCAGTTTTATGACATGCTATGAAATGTGCCATTTTTGAGAACCTGTCAACAACAACAAAGATAGAATCCTTCCAGTCCTAGTTCTAGGCAATCCAAAATGAAATCCATAGATATGTCATTCCAAGGATGATAAGGAATAGGGAGAGGAGTATACAACCGTGAGACTGAACCTTAGACTTAGCTTGCTTGCAAGTTGCACATCTCTCACATAGTTTCTCCCACATCACTTTTCATCCGAGGCCAAAAGAAATGATCCTGCAAGGTTTTAAGAGTCTTTTGCAATACCAAAGTGACCCATGAGACTTCCTCCATGTGATTCCCTAACAAACAAATCTCTCAAAGACAATTAGGCACCACAGTCCTATTATCATAAAGAGAATCCATCATGTCTAAAATAATGTCCACAGCAAATTTTTCACACAAGAGTTATAAGCTTCTTTAAATCTGGATCAGATTCATACATCTCTTTAATCTGCTCAAAACCTAACAACTTAGCATCAAGAGTGTTTAAGAGAACATACCTTCGAGATAGTGCATCAGCAACTATTTTTCTTTACCTTGTTTGTACTTGATGACATAAGGATGTCTCAATGAACTCAACCCACCTTGCGTGTCTCTTTTGCTGAGCTTGTTCTGTCCTTTCAAGTACTTGAGAGACTCATGATCCGTGTGTATCACAACTCCTTGGGCCACAAGTAATGCTGCCAAGTCTGCAAAGCTCTCACCAAGCATACATATTCCTTATCATAAGTTGCATAGTTGAGAGTGGCGCCTCCAAGCTTCTCACTGAAATAAGCTATGGGTCTCTTCTCCGCTCATAAGAACAGCACCAATTCCAATTCCTGAGGCATCACATTCAATTTCAAAAGTTTTATTGAAATCAGGAAGTATAAGAAGAGGGGCATTAGTAAGCTTCTCTTTAGGCATTGAAAGGCAAGTTCTTGTGCTTCTCCCCATTTGAATCCACTTCTTTCTTGATCACCTCAGTCATGGGGCTGCTATGGTGCTAAAGTCTTTCACAAACCCGGTAGAAAGCCACAAAGGCCGTGAAGCTCCTTACTTCACTTATAGTTTTGGAATTGGCCATTCTTGATTGCTCTCACCTTCTCCTGATCCACTTTACTCCATCTGCACCCACAACAAAGCCTAAAAAAGACCAAGTTATCCGTACAAAAGTGCACTTCTTAATTAGCAAACAGTTTTTCTTTCTCAAGCATCAGAACAGACTAAGATGTTCTATATGATCTCCTAAAGCTCTTACTGTAAACAAGGATGTCATCAAAGTATACCACAACAAATATGCCTATGAATGATCTAAGAACATGATTCATCAATCTCATAAATGTACTAGGTGCATTGGTTAATCCAAATGGCATGACTAACCACTCATAGACCATGTTAGTTTTAAATGCAGTTTTTCCATTCATCTCCTTCTTTCATCCTAATCTGATGATATCCACTTTAAATCAATCTTAGAAAATATGCAAGAACCATGCAATTCATCAAGCATATCATCTAATCTAGGAATAGGGTGGCGATACTTCACAGTGATTTGTTGATGGCTCTGCAATCAACACACATGCGCCAGCTCCCATCTTTCTGGGCACAAGTAGCACTGGCACAGCACAAGGACTCATGCTCTCTCGGATATGCCCTTCTCCATCAGTTCCTCCACTTGCCTTTGTAGTTCTTTGGTCTCCACCGGATTGGTTCTGTATGCTGGCCTATTGGGAAGTGTAGAACCGGGCACAAAATCAATTTGGTGCTCAATCCCTCGCACTGGTGGTAGTCCATTGGGACTATCTTCTGGAAAAACATCTTGATATTCCTGTAAAAGATTGACAAGTTCACTCGGATACTCCGGTGCAATGTTTAGAGTAGTCAGAGGGATTCCTTATAGATAAACAAAAGATAGGAAGGTTAGAGCAGAGAGATCTTTTAACATCCAGACTTGGCATAGAAGTTTAGTTGCTTTGGTGATTCAGCGGGAAGATCTATCTCTTTCTTCTTTTGTAGCTGAAGCTGATCTTCTGAACTTCCTTAGGAGTCATAGGCACAAGAACTGTCTTTCTCCCTTTAAACTCAAAAGTGTGCTTGTTGGCATACCCATCATGGATCACACGTCTATCTGATTGCCACGGCCTTCCAAGGAGAATGTGTCCAGCTTCCATAGGCAACACATCACAAAATCTCATCTTCATATTTACCAATGGCTAAGGGAACCATAACCTGAGTAGATACTCTCATCTCGCCCTCTTCATTGAGCCATTGGAGCCTATATGGTTTAGGATGCTTTTGGACCTTCAAACCCAACTTTTTAACCATAGTCTCACTCGCAACGTTGACACAACTGCCTCCATCCACAATAGACTACAGACCTTTCCTTGCACTAGACATCTAGTATAGAAGAGATTCTCTCTTTGCTCCATTTCTTCGGTCTTGCTTTGAAGACTCAAGGTTCTTCTAGCAACTAGCAACCTTCCAGCAACCGGGTTGGCAACATACTCCTCTTCTGAACTGTGATCTTCTTCGGCCTCTGTCTCCTCATCAGCAGATTCATACTCTCCATTGGCATGAAGGATCATCACACGTTTGTTGGTACACTCATTAGCATAGTGCCCACGCCCTTGGCACTTAAAACACTTCACATCTCTTGCACGCGAGCTTGTAGCTTCCACTTTACCCTTATCTTTGTTGTAGATGCTACTAGACTTGGCTTCTTCTTTTGGCTGTGGCTTGCTCTCCTTTTGATAGCTCGGTTTATCTTCCTTAGAGGTCTGGTATCTATTGGAACCATAGCTGCCACGCGCATGACTTCTTCTCTTAACTTGCTGTTCCACCAAGATAGCTTTGTGTAGCATCTCCTCTATTCCAAGTAGTGTTGCATCTCCACTCTATCTTGTATCTCACGGTTGAGTCCACCAAGAAATCGTGCCATGGTAGCTTCACTGTCCTCAGATACACAAGCTCTTAGCATAAGCAACTCCATCTCTTGAAAGTATTCCTCTACAGACTTTGATCCTTGTGTGAGCAGTCTCAGCTTTTGATGAAGATCACGGTGATAATGGCTTGGTACAAACCTCTTGCGCATCACAGCTTTCATCTCTGCCCATGTTTCAATGGGAAATTCACCATTGCGCCTCTTGTTTGTAACCAACTGATCCCACCAGCTCAATGCATAATCATTGAACTCGGTAGCAGCTACTTGAATCTTCTTAGTCTCTGAGTAATGCTGACAGTTGAAAACGAGTTCGATCTTCTTCTCCCACTCAAGATAGGCATCTGGATCAGCTTTACCATGGAAAGGAGGGATCTTAAGCTTTAATCCTGATAGCTCATTGCGTCTATGCCTCCGGCCCTCATGATCACGTCGAGATCTTCTACTGCTACGTCTTGAACCGGAGCTATGGCTACTTCTCTCATAGAAGTTATCAGTCTCTTCTGATCCAGCATGCTCACGCTGACCTTGTCTGTTTCTTCTTGCTCATGTCTTGAACCAGATGCTTGTCCTTGCCCATCATGCGGTCTCTGATCATACTTCTCTTCCAGTAACTTCACCATCGCTTCCATCACTTGTTTGGTGATTGCTTCTTGCAGCAATCTATTCCTTCGCACAAAGGTTTCATCATCCTCCTCAGACCCCATTGCTTCCTGATACACGAAAAACTTGAACCAGTAAGTAGTTCAAAAGAATTCAGAACTCAAGATTCAAATAAGGAAACAAAGTATTCAAACAAAGCGGCAAATGAAGATACTTGATCAACACGCGACGATTTGAATTCTATCTTTCGAAATTGAAACAATAACAGATCAGATTCAACGGATGATGAAATGAGGTAATCAAATCCTGATCTATGATCTAACAACAGATCGAGTCACACAATCACAAGAAACTTTCGGATCAAGTAAAACGATAACGTAATCGACAAGAATGTGAAAAGGTTTTTGTTCAAAACTTGATCGAAATTCTTAGATCTATCAATATGAGACACGAAACAATCAGATCTAGCAATCCTGATAATGAAACAAGCAGATCAATGAGAATAAACACACAAGAACCGATTGATCAACAAAATATGAATCGACAAAGAGTAGATCTTAAGAAATCGCAAAAGAGAAATCGAAACTCCCCTTCCAGAGTGCTCTGATACCACTTAATGAGATCCTAGGACCCTTCTCTGGATGGTTTGGATAGATCCTTGCATAAACGAATCAAAGACTCAAGTTTATCAAGGCTGTGGATCGAATGGTGACACAAGAGGCTGCGGAAAGGCTCCTTGATACTCCTAGACTTAGATCGGATATGACACACCTTTCTAAAGCCCTTGGGCGTTGGATATTACACACCAACAGACTGGATACTACACACCAGACACTCTCTTAACTCGTGAAAGCAAGGGAGAAGAAAACACAAAGGTTTAAATGAAAGAAAACTTGATAGATGCTAGGGTTGCCGAGTTACACATAATATAGTGAAAGGCTTGGAACAGGCTCCAAGCATTTCGAAATTAAAGGAACAGGCTCCTCCAATTAATGTAGAATAAAGACACACTTAGATAGAGTTTTCGAAAATGAAAGACATAAATACTTAGAAATAAAGATAGCATAAGGTTCTTCATGTGGTTTGGTCCGAGAGTATCAACTAGGTGATAAGATAGCAAGACTATGGCCTCGTTAAAAACCTATCATTGCAAAACCCAATGGGACAAAAACAATGATAGGAAAAGAGCACACATAGCTTGCTAGCCTAGATGATACTCAACTTGATGGTAAGATGGCTTGAATGGTGATAAGCGTATCTTGAAGTATCAAGCTTCCTCCAAGACATTCTTCTTGCTCCAAGGACTTCCTGATTAGTCCTCCAATAGCTTCTTTGAGTTTCCTAGCTCTGGCTCGAGTCATGGGACCTTTAGGAATGGTTAAGACCTCATCTTCTTCAGCTGGTTCATCTCTAAACTCGCCATCTCTATCTCCATCAGCTGGCTGGTCCATGATCATATCAATCCCACTTTCAAATCAGGTGATCCCAGTTTTCCTGTTTGGGAATATGACAGCTTCTTTGTTATTCTAATCAAACCAGGATGAATCGCGATGTAAGAAGCTTGATTTTGATACATAAAGTAGTGGAGAATCACCAGGAAGCTGAATAATCTCATAGGAGTTAGGATGAAGAAGCTATCCCACTTTCAAATCAGGTGATCCCAGTTTTCCTGTTTGGGAATATGACAGCTTCTTTGTCATTCTAATCAAACCAGGATGAATCGCGATGTAAGAAGCTTGATTTTGATACATAAAGTAGTGGAGAATCACCAGGAAGCTGAATAAATCTCATAGGAGTTAGGATGAAGAAGCTATCCCACTTTCAAATCAGGTGATCCCAGTTTTCCTGTTTGGGAATATGACAGCTTCTTTGTCATTCTAATCAAACCAGGATGAATCGCGATGTAAGAAGCTTGATTTTGATACATAAAGTAGTGGAGAATCACCAGGAAGTGAATAAATCTCATAGGAGTTAGGATGAAGAAGCTATCCCACTTTCAAATCAGGTGATCCCAGTTTTCCTGTTTGGGAATATGACAGCTTCTTTGTCATTCTAATCAAACCAGGATGAATCGCGATGTAAGAAGCTTGATTTTGATACATAAAGTAGTGGAGAATCACCAGGAAGTGAATAAATCTCATAGGAGTTAGGATGAAGAAGCTATCCCACTTTCAAATCAGGTGATCCCAGTTTTCCTGTTTGGGAATATGACAGCTTCTTTGTCATTCTAATCAAACCAGGATGAATCGCGATGTAAGAAGCTTGATTTTGATACATAAAGTAGTGGAGAATCACCAGGAAGCTGAATAAATCTCATAGGAGTTAGGATGAAGAAGCTATCCCACTTTCAAATCAGGTGATCCCAGTTTTCCTGTTTGGGAATATGACAGCTTCTTTGTCATTCTAATCAAACCAGGATGAATCGCGATGTAAGAAGCTTGATTTTGATACATAAAGTAGTGGAGAATCACCAGGAAGTCGAATAAATCTCATAGGAGTTAGGATGAAGAAGCTATCCCACTTTCAAATCAGGTGATCCCAGTTTTCCTGTTTGGGAATATGACAGCTTCTTTGTCATTCTAATCAAACCAGGATGAATCGCGATGTAAGAAGCTTGATTTTGATACATAAAGTAGTGGAGAATCACCAGGAAGCTGAATAAATCTCATAGGAGTTAGGATGAAGAAGCTATCCCACTTTCAAATCAGGTGATCCCAGTTTTCCTGTTTGGGAATATGACAGCTTCTTTGTCATTCTAATCAAACCAGGATGAATCGCGATGTAAGAAGCTTGATTTTGATACATAAAGTAGTGGAGAATCACCAGGAAGCTGAATAAATCTCATAGGAGTTAGGATGAAGAAGCTATCCCACTTTCAAATCAGGTGATCCCAGTTTTCCTGTTTGGGAATATGACAGCTTCTTTGTCATTCTAATCAAACCAGGATGAATCGCGATGTAAGAAGCTTGATTTTGATACATAAAGTAGTGGAGAATCACCAGGAAGCTGAATAAATCTCATAGGAGTTAGGATGAAGAAGCTATCCCACTTTCAAATCAGGTGATCCCAGTTTTCCTGTTTGGGAATATGACAGCTTCTTTGTCATTCTAATCAAACCAGGATGAATCGCGATGTAAGAAGCTTGATTTTGATACATAAAGTAGTGGAGAATCACCAGGAAGCTGAATAAATCTCATAGGAGTTAGGATGAAGAAGCTATCCCACTTTCAAATCAGGTGATCCCAGTTTTCCTGTTTGGGATATGACAGCTTCTTTGTCATTCTAATCAAACCAGGATGAATCGCGATGTAAGAAGCTTGATTTTGATACATAAAGTAGTGGAGAATCACCAGGAAGCTGAATAAATCTCATAGGAGTTAGGATGAAGAAGCTATCCCACTTTCAAATCAGGTGATCCCAGTTTTCCTGTTTGGGAATATGACAGCTTCTTTGTCATTCTAATCAAACCAGGATGAATCGCGATGTAAGAAGCTTGATTTTGATACATAAAGTAGTGGAGAATCACCAGGAAGCTGAATAAATCTCATAGGAGTTAGGATGAAGAAGCTATCCCACTTTCAAATCAGGTGATCCCAGTTTTCCTGTTTGGGAATATGACAGCTTCTTTGTCATTCTAATCAAACCAGGATGAATCGCGATGTAAGAAGCTTGATTTTGATACATAAAGTAGTGGAGAATCACCAGGAAGCTGAATAAATCTCATAGGAGTTAGGATGAAGAAGCTATCCCACTTTCAAATCAGGTGATCCCAGTTTTCCTGTTTGGGAATATGACAGCTTCTTTGTCATTCTAATCAAACCAGGATGAATCGCGATGTAAGAAGCTTGATTTTGATACATAAAGTAGTGGAGAATCACCAGGAAGCTGAATAAATCTCATAGGAGTTAGGATGAAGAAGCTATCCCACTTTCAAATCAGGTGATCCCAGTTTTCCTGTTTGGGAATATGACAGCTTCTTTGTCATTCTAATCAAACCAGGATGAATCGCGATGTAAGAAGCTTGATTTTGATACATAAAGTAGTGGAGAATCACCAGGAAGCTGAATAAATCTCATAGGAGTTAGGATGAAGAAGCTATCCCACTTTCAAATCAGGTGATCCCAGTTTTCCTGTTTGGGAATATGACAGCTTCTTTGTCATTCTAATCAAACCAGGATGAATCGCGATGTAAGAAGCTTGATTTTGATACATAAAGTAGTGGAGAATCACCAGGAAGCTGAATAAATCTCATAGGAGTTAGGATGAAGAAGCTATCCCACTTTCAAATCAGGTGATCCCAGTTTTCCTGTTTGGGAATATGACAGCTTCTTTGTCATTCTAATCAAACCAGGATGAATCGCGATGTAAGAAGCTTGATTTTGATACATAAAGTAGTGGAGAATCACCAGGAAGCTGAATAAATCTCATAGGAGTTAGGATGAAGAAGCTATCCCACTTTCAAATCAGGTGATCCCAGTTTTCCTGTTTGGGAATATGACAGCTTCTTTGTCATTCTAATCAAACCAGGATGAATCGCGATGTAAGAAGCTTGATTTTGATACATAAAGTAGTGGAGAATCACCAGGAAGCTGAATAAATCTCATAGGAGTTAGGATGAAGAAGCTATCCCACTTTCAAATCAGGTGATCCCAGTTTTCCTGTTTGGGAATATGACAGCTTCTTTGTCATTCTAATCAAACCAGGATGAATCGCGATGTAAGAAGCTTGATTTTGATACATAAAGTAGTGGAGAATCACCAGGAAGCTGAATAAATCTCATAGGAGTTAGGATGAAGAAGCTATCCCACTTTCAAATCAGGTGATCCCAGTTTTCCTGTTTGGGAATATGACAGCTTCTTTGTCATTCTAATCAAACCAGGATGAATCGCGATGTAAGAAGCTTGATTTTGATACATAAAGTAGTGGAGAATCACCAGGAAGCTGAATAAATCTCATAGGAGTTAGGATGAAGAAGCTATCCCACTTTCAAATCAGGTGATCCCAGTTTTCCTGTTTGGGAATATGACAGCTTCTTTGTCATTCTAATCAAACCAGGATGAATCGCGATGTAAGAAGCTTGATTTTGATACATAAAGTAGTGGAGAATCACCAGGAAGCTGAATAAATCTCATAGGAGTTAGGATGAAGAAGCTATCCCACTTTCAAATCAGGTGATCCCAGTTTTCCTGTTTGGGAATATGACAGCTTCTTTGTCATTCTAATCAAACCAGGATGAATCGCGATGTAAGAAGCTTGATTTTGATACATAAAGTAGTGGAGAATCACCAGGAAGCTGAATAAATCTCATAGGAGTTAGGATGAAGAAGCTATCCCACTTTCAAATCAGGTGATCCCAGTTTTCCTGTTTGGGAATATGACAGCTTCTTTGTCATTCTAATCAAACCAGGATGAATCGCGATGTAAGAAGCTTGATTTTGATACATAAAGTAGTGGAGAATCACCAGGAAGCTGAATAAATCTCATAGGAGTTAGGATGAAGAAGCTATCCCACTTTCAAATCAGGTGATCCCAGTTTTCCTGTTTGGGAATATGACAGCTTCTTTGTCATTCTAATCAAACCAGGATGAATCGCGATGTAAGAAGCTTGATTTTGATACATAAAGTAGTGGAGAATCACCAGGAAGCTGAATAAATCTCATAGGAGTTAGGATGAAGAAGCTATCCCACTTTCAAATCAGGTGATCCCAGTTTTCCTGTTTGGGAATATGACAGCTTCTTTGTCATTCTAATCAAACCAGGATGAATCGCGATGTAAGAAGCTTGATTTTGATACATAAAGTAGTGGAGAATCACCAGGAAGCTGAATAAATCTCATAGGAGTTAGGATGAAGAAGCTATCCCACTTTCAAATCAGGTGATCCCAGTTTTCCTGTTTGGGAATATGACAGCTTCTTTGTCATTCTAATCAAACCAGGATGAATCGCGATGTAAGAAGCTTGATTTTGATACATAAAGTAGTGGAGAATCACCAGGAAGCTGAATAAATCTCATAGGAGTTAGGATGAAGAAGCTATCCCACTTTCAAATCAGGTGATCCCAGTTTTCCTGTTTGGGAATATGACAGCTTCTTTGTCATTCTAATCAAACCAGGATGAATCGCGATGTAAGAAGCTTGATTTTGATACATAAAGTAGTGGAGAATCACCAGGAAGTGAATAAATCTCATAGGAGTTAGGATGAAGAAGCTATCCCACTTTCAAATCAGGTGATCCCAGTTTTCCTGTTTGGGAATATGACAGCTTCTTTGTCATTCTAATCAAACCAGGATGAATCGCGATGTAAGAAGCTTGATTTTGATACATAAAGTAGTGGAGAATCACCAGGAAGCTGAATAAATCTCATAGGAGTTAGGATGAAGAAGCTATCCCACTTTCAAATCAGGTGATCCCAGTTTTCCTGTTTGGGAATATGACAGCTTCTTTGTCATTCTAATCAAACCAGGATGAATCGCGATGTAAGAAGCTTGATTTTGATACATAAAGTAGTGGAGAATCACCAGGAAGCTGAATAAATCTCATAGGAGTTAGGATGAAGAAGCTATCCCACTTTCAAATCAGGTGATCCCAGTTTTCCTGTTTGGGAATATGACAGCTTCTTTGTCATTCTAATCAAACCAGGATGAATCGCGATGTAAGAAGCTTGATTTTGATACATAAAGTAGTGGAGAATCACCAGGAAGCTGAATAAATCTCATAGGAGTTAGGATGAAGAAGCTATCCCACTTTCAAATCAGGTGATCCCAGTTTTCCTGTTTGGGAATATGACAGCTTCTTTGTCATTCTAATCAAACCAGGATGAATCGCGATGTAAGAAGCTTGATTTTGATACATAAAGTAGTGGAGAATCACCAGGAAGCTGAATAAATCTCATAGGAGTTAGGATGAAGAAGCTATCCCACTTTCAAATCAGGTGATCCCAGTTTTCCTGTTTGGGAATATGACAGCTTCTTTGTCATTCTAATCAAACCAGGATGAATCGCGATGTAAGAAGCTTGATTTTGATACATAAAGTAGTGGAGAATCACCAGGAAGCTGAATAAATCTCATAGGAGTTAGGATGAAGAAGCTATCCCACTTTCAAATCAGGTGATCCCAGTTTTCCTGTTTGGGAATATGACAGCTTCTTTGTCATTCTAATCAAACCAGGATGAATCGCGATGTAAGAAGCTTGATTTTGATACATAAAGTAGTGGAGAATCACCAGGAAGCTGAATAAATCTCATAGGAGTTAGGATGAAGAAGCTATCCCACTTTCAAATCAGGTGATCCCAGTTTTCCTGTTTGGGAATATGACAGCTTCTTTGTCATTCTAATCAAACCAGGATGAATCGCGATGTAAGAAGCTTGATTTTGATACATAAAGTAGTGGAGAATCACCAGGAAGCTGAATAAATCTCATAGGAGTTAGGATGAAGAAGCTATCCCACTTTCAAATCAGGTGATCCCAGTTTTCCTGTTTGGGAATATGACAGCTTCTTTGTCATTCTAATCAAACCAGGATGAATCGCGATGTAAGAAGCTTGATTTTGATACATAAAGTAGTGGAGAATCACCAGGAAGCTGAATAAATCTCATAGGAGTTAGGATGAAGAAGCTATCCCACTTTCAAATCAGGTGATCCCAGTTTTCCTGTTTGGGAATATGACAGCTTCTTTGTCATTCTAATCAAACCAGGATGAATCGCGATGTAAGAAGCTTGATTTTGATACATAAAGTAGTGGAGAATCACCAGGAAGCTGAATAAATCTCATAGGAGTTAGGATGAAGAAGCTATCCCACTTTCAAATCAGGTGATCCCAGTTTTCCTGTTTGGGAATATGACAGCTTCTTTGTCATTCTAATCAAACCAGGATGAATCGCGATGTAAGAAGCTTGATTTTGATACATAAAGTAGTGGAGAATCACCAGGAAGCTGAATAAATCTCATAGGAGTTAGGATGAAGAAGCTATCCCACTTTCAAATCAGGTGATCCCAGTTTTCCTGTTTGGGAATATGACAGCTTCTTTGTCATTCTAATCAAACCAGGATGAATCGCGATGTAAGAAGCTTGATTTTGATACATAAAGTAGTGGAGAATCACCAGGAAGCGAATAAATCTCATAGGAGTTAGGATGAAGAAGCTATCCCACTTTCAAATCAGGTGATCCCAGTTTTCCTGTTTGGGAATATGACAGCTTCTTTGTCATTCTAATCAAACCAGGATGAATCGCGATGTAAGAAGCTTGATTTTGATACATAAAGTAGTGGAGAATCACCAGGAAGCTGAATAAATCTCATAGGAGTTAGGATGAAGAAGCTATCCCACTTTCAAATCAGGTGATCCCAGTTTTCCTGTTTGGGAATATGACAGCTTCTTTGTCATTCTAATCAAACCAGGATGAATCGCGATGTAAGAAGCTTGATTTTGATACATAAAGTAGTGGAGAATCACCAGGAAGCTGAATAAATCTCATAGGAGTTAGGATGAAGAAGCTATCCCACTTTCAAATCAGGTGATCCCAGTTTTCCTGTTTGGGAATATGACAGCTTCTTTGTCATTCTAATCAAACCAGGATGAATCGCGATGTAAGAAGCTTGATTTTGATACATAAAGTAGTGGAGAATCACCAGGAAGCTGAATAAATCTCATAGGAGTTAGGATGAAGAAGCTATCCCACTTTCAAATCAGGTGATCCCAGTTTTCCTGTTTGGGAATATGACAGCTTCTTTGTCATTCTAATCAAACCAGGATGAATCGCGATGTAAGAAGCTTGATTTTGATACATAAAGTAGTGGAGAATCACCAGGAAGCTGAATAAATCTCATAGGAGTTAGGATGAAGAAGCTATCCCACTTTCAAATCAGGTGATCCCAGTTTTCCTGTTTGGGAATATGACAGCTTCTTTGTCATTCTAATCAAACCAGGATGAATCGCGATGTAAGAAGCTTGATTTTGATACATAAAGTAGTGGAGAATCACCAGGAAGCTGAATAAATCTCATAGGAGTTAGGATGAAGAAGCTATCCCACTTTCAAATCAGGTGATCCCAGTTTTCCTGTTTGGGAATATGACAGCTTCTTTGTCATTCTAATCAAACCAGGATGAATCGCGATGTAAGAAGCTTGATTTTGATACATAAAGTAGTGGAGAATCACCAGGAAGCTGAATAAATCTCATAGGAGTTAGGATGAAGAAGCTATCCCACTTTCAAATCAGGTGATCCCAGTTTTCCTGTTTGGGAATATGACAGCTTCTTTGTCATTCTAATCAAACCAGGATGAATCGCGATGTAAGAAGCTTGATTTTGATACATAAAGTAGTGGAGAATCACCAGGAAGCTGAATAAATCTCATAGGAGTTAGGATGAAGAAGCTATCCCACTTTCAAATCAGGTGATCCCAGTTTTCCTGTTTGGGAATATGACAGCTTCTTTGTCATTCTAATCAAACCAGGATGAATCGCGATGTAAGAAGCTTGATTTTGATACATAAAGTAGTGGAGAATCACCAGGAAGCTGAATAAATCTCATAGGAGTTAGGATGAAGAAGCTATCCCACTTTCAAATCAGGTGATCCCAGTTTTCCTGTTTGGGAATATGACAGCTTCTTTGTCATTCTAATCAAACCAGGATGAATCGCGATGTAAGAAGCTTGATTTTGATACATAAAGTAGTGGAGAATCACCAGGAAGCTGAATAAATCTCATAGGAGTTAGGATGAAGAAGCTATCCCACTTTCAAATCAGGTGATCCCAGTTTTCCTGTTTGGGAATATGACAGCTTCTTTGTCATTCTAATCAAACCAGGATGAATCGCGATGTAAGAAGCTTGATTTTGATACATAAAGTAGTGGAGAATCACCAGGAAGCTGAATAAATCTCATAGGAGTTAGGATGAAGAAGCTATCCCACTTTCAAATCAGGTGATCCCAGTTTTCCTGTTTGGGAATATGACAGCTTCTTTGTCATTCTAATCAAACCAGGATGAATCGCGATGTAAGAAGCTTGATTTTGATACATAAAGTAGTGGAGAATCACCAGGAAGCTGAATAAATCTCATAGGAGTTAGGATGAAGAAGCTATCCCACTTTCAAATCAGGTGATCCCAGTTTTCCTGTTTGGGAATATGACAGCTTCTTTGTCATTCTAATCAAACCAGGATGAATCGCGATGTAAGAAGCTTGATTTTGATACATAAAGTAGTGGAGAATCACCAGGAAGCTGAATAAATCTCATAGGAGTTAGGATGAAGAAGCTATCCCACTTTCAAATCAGGTGATCCCAGTTTTCCTGTTTGGGAATATGACAGCTTCTTTGTCATTCTAATCAAACCAGGATGAATCGCGATGTAAGAAGCTTGATTTTGATACATAAAGTAGTGGAGAATCACCAGGAAGCTGAATAAATCTCATAGGAGTTAGGATGAAGAAGCTATCCCACTTTCAAATCAGGTGATCCCAGTTTTCCTGTTTGGGAATATGACAGCTTCTTTGTCATTCTAATCAAACCAGGATGAATCGCGATGTAAGAAGCTTGATTTTGATACATAAAGTAGTGGAGAATCACCAGGAAGCTGAATAAATCTCATAGGAGTTAGGATGAAGAAGCTATCCCACTTTCAAATCAGGTGATCCCAGTTTTCCTGTTTGGGAATATGACAGCTTCTTTGTCATTCTAATCAAACCAGGATGAATCGCGATGTAAGAAGCTTGATTTTGATACATAAAGTAGTGGAGAATCACCAGGAAGCTGAATAAATCTCATAGGAGTTAGGATGAAGAAGCTATCCCACTTTCAAATCAGGTGATCCCAGTTTTCCTGTTTGGGAATATGACAGCTTCTTTGTCATTCTAATCAAACCAGGATGAATCGCGATGTAAGAAGCTTGATTTTGATACATAAAGTAGTGGAGAATCACCAGGAAGCTGAATAAATCTCATAGGAGTTAGGATGAAGAAGCTATCCCACTTTCAAATCAGGTGATCCCAGTTTTCCTGTTTGGGAATATGACAGCTTCTTTGTCATTCTAATCAAACCAGGATGAATCGCGATGTAAGAAGCTTGATTTTGATACATAAAGTAGTGGAGAATCACCAGGAAGCTGAATAAATCTCATAGGAGTTAGGATGAAGAAGCTATCCCACTTTCAAATCAGGTGATCCCAGTTTTCCTGTTTGGGAATATGACAGCTTCTTTGTCATTCTAATCAAACCAGGATGAATCGCGATGTAAGAAGCTTGATTTTGATACATAAAGTAGTGGAGAATCACCAGGAAGCTGAATAAATCTCATAGGAGTTAGGATGAAGAAGCTATCCCACTTTCAAATCAGGTGATCCCAGTTTTCCTGTTTGGGAATATGACAGCTTCTTTGTCATTCTAATCAAACCAGGATGAATCGCGATGTAAGAAGCTTGATTTTGATACATAAAGTAGTGGAGAATCACCAGGAAGCTGAATAAATCTCATAGGAGTTAGGATGAAGAAGCTATCCCACTTTCAAATCAGGTGATCCCAGTTTTCCTGTTTGGGAATATGACAGCTTCTTTGTCATTCTAATCAAACCAGGATGAATCGCGATGTAAGAAGCTTGATTTTGATACATAAAGTAGTGGAGAATCACCAGGAAGCTGAATAAATCTCATAGGAGTTAGGATGAAGAAGCTATCCCACTTTCAAATCAGGTGATCCCAGTTTTCCTGTTTGGGAATATGACAGCTTCTTTGTCATTCTAATCAAACCAGGATGAATCGCGATGTAAGAAGCTTGATTTTGATACATAAAGTAGTGGAGAATCACCAGGAAGCTGAATAAATCTCATAGGAGTTAGGATGAAGAAGCTATCCCACTTTCAAATCAGGTGATCCCAGTTTTCCTGTTTGGGAATATGACAGCTTCTTTGTCATTCTAATCAAACCAGGATGAATCGCGATGTAAGAAGCTTGATTTTGATACATAAAGTAGTGGAGAATCACCAGGAAGCTGAATAAATCTCATAGGAGTTAGGATGAAGAAGCTATCCCACTTTCAAATCAGGTGATCCCAGTTTTCCTGTTTGGGAATATGACAGCTTCTTTGTCATTCTAATCAAACCAGGATGAATCGCGATGTAAGAAGCTTGATTTTGATACATAAAGTAGTGGAGAATCACCAGGAAGCGAATAAATCTCATAGGAGTTAGGATGAAGAAGCTATCCCACTTTCAAATCAGGTGATCCCAGTTTTCCTGTTTGGGAATATGACAGCTTCTTTGTCATTCTAATCAAACCAGGATGAATCGCGATGTAAGAAGCTTGATTTTGATACATAAAGTAGTGGAGAATCACCAGGAAGCTGAATAAATCTCATAGGAGTTAGGATGAAGAAGCTATCCCACTTTCAAATCAGGTGATCCCAGTTTTCCTGTTTGGGAATATGACAGCTTCTTTGTCATTCTAATCAAACCAGGATGAATCGCGATGTAAGAAGCTTGATTTTGATACATAAAGTAGTGGAGAATCACCAGGAAGCTGAATAAATCTCATAGGAGTTAGGATGAAGAAGCTATCCCACTTTCAAATCAGGTGATCCCAGTTTTCCTGTTTGGGAATATGACAGCTTCTTTGTCATTCTAATCAAACCAGGATGAATCGCGATGTAAGAAGCTTGATTTTGATACATAAAGTAGTGGAGAATCACCAGGAAGCTGAATAAATCTCATAGGAGTTAGGATGAAGAAGCTATCCCACTTTCAAATCAGGTGATCCCAGTTTTCCTGTTTGGGAATATGACAGCTTCTTTGTCATTCTAATCAAACCAGGATGAATCGCGATGTAAGAAGCTTGATTTTGATACATAAAGTAGTGGAGAATCACCAGGAAGCTGAATAAATCTCATAGGAGTTAGGATGAAGAAGCTATCCCACTTTCAAATCAGGTGATCCCAGTTTTCCTGTTTGGGAATATGACAGCTTCTTTGTCATTCTAATCAAACCAGGATGAATCGCGATGTAAGAAGCTTGATTTTGATACATAAAGTAGTGGAGAATCACCAGGAAGCTGAATAAATCTCATAGGAGTTAGGATGAAGAAGCTATCCCACTTTCAAATCAGGTGATCCCAGTTTTCCTGTTTGGGAATATGACAGCTTCTTTGTCATTCTAATCAAACCAGGATGAATCGCGATGTAAGAAGCTTGATTTTGATACATAAAGTAGTGGAGAATCACCAGGAAGCTGAATAAATCTCATAGGAGTTAGGATGAAGAAGCTATCCCACTTTCAAATCAGGTGATCCCAGTTTTCCTGTTTGGGAATATGACAGCTTCTTTGTCATTCTAATCAAACCAGGATGAATCGCGATGTAAGAAGCTTGATTTTGATACATAAAGTAGTGGAGAATCACCAGGAAGCTGAATAAATCTCATAGGAGTTAGGATGAAGAAGCTATCCCACTTTCAAATCAGGTGATCCCAGTTTTCCTGTTTGGGAATATGACAGCTTCTTTGTCATTCTAATCAAACCAGGATGAATCGCGATGTAAGAAGCTTGATTTTGATACATAAAGTAGTGGAGAATCACCAGGAAGCTGAATAAATCTCATAGGAGTTAGGATGAAGAAGCTATCCCACTTTCAAATCAGGTGATCCCAGTTTTCCTGTTTGGGAATATGACAGCTTCTTTGTCATTCTAATCAAACCAGGATGAATCGCGATGTAAGAAGCTTGATTTTGATACATAAAGTAGTGGAGAATCACCAGGAAGCTGAATAAATCTCATAGGAGTTAGGATGAAGAAGCTATCCCACTTTCAAATCAGGTGATCCCAGTTTTCCTGTTTGGGAATATGACAGCTTCTTTGTCATTCTAATCAAACCAGGATGAATCGCGATGTAAGAAGCTTGATTTTGATACATAAAGTAGTGGAGAATCACCAGGAAGCTGAATAAATCTCATAGGAGTTAGGATGAAGAAGCTATCCCACTTTCAAATCAGGTGATCCCAGTTTTCCTGTTTGGGAATATGACAGCTTCTTTGTCATTCTAATCAAACCAGGATGAATCGCGATGTAAGAAGCTTGATTTTGATACATAAAGTAGTGGAGAATCACCAGGAAGCTGAATAAATCTCATAGGAGTTAGGATGAAGAAGCTATCCCACTTTCAAATCAGGTGATCCCAGTTTTCCTGTTTGGGAATATGACAGCTTCTTTGTCATTCTAATCAAACCAGGATGAATCGCGATGTAAGAAGCTTGATTTTGATACATAAAGTAGTGGAGAATCACCAGGAAGCGAATAAATCTCATAGGAGTTAGGATGAAGAAGCTATCCCACTTTCAAATCAGGTGATCCCAGTTTTCCTGTTTGGGAATATGACAGCTTCTTTGTCATTCTAATCAAACCAGGATGAATCGCGATGTAAGAAGCTTGATTTTGATACATAAAGTAGTGGAGAATCACCAGGAAGCTGAATAAATCTCATAGGAGTTAGGATGAAGAAGCTATCCCACTTTCAAATCAGGTGATCCCAGTTTTCCTGTTTGGGAATATGACAGCTTCTTTGTCATTCTAATCAAACCAGGATGAATCGCGATGTAAGAAGCTTGATTTTGATACATAAAGTAGTGGAGAATCACCAGGAAGCTGAATAAATCTCATAGGAGTTAGGATGAAGAAGCTATCCCACTTTCAAATCAGGTGATCCCAGTTTTCCTGTTTGGGAATATGACAGCTTCTTTGTCATTCTAATCAAACCAGGATGAATCGCGATGTAAGAAGCTTGATTTTGATACATAAAGTAGTGGAGAATCACCAGGAAGCTGAATAAATCTCATAGGAGTTAGGATGAAGAAGCTATCCCACTTTCAAATCAGGTGATCCCAGTTTTCCTGTTTGGGAATATGACAGCTTCTTTGTCATTCTAATCAAACCAGGATGAATCGCGATGTAAGAAGCTTGATTTTGATACATAAAGTAGTGGAGAATCACCAGGAAGTGAATAAATCTCATAGGAGTTAGGATGAAGAAGCTATCCCACTTTCAAATCAGGTGATCCCAGTTTTCCTGTTTGGGAATATGACAGCTTCTTTGTCATTCTAATCAAACCAGGATGAATCGCGATGTAAGAAGCTTGATTTTGATACATAAAGTAGTGGAGAATCACCAGGAAGCTGAATAAATCTCATAGGAGTTAGGATGAAGAAGCTATCCCACTTTCAAATCAGGTGATCCCAGTTTTCCTGTTTGGGAATATGACAGCTTCTTTGTCATTCTAATCAAACCAGGATGAATCGCGATGTAAGAAGCTTGATTTTGATACATAAAGTAGTGGAGAATCACCAGGAAGCGAATAAATCTCATAGGAGTTAGGATGAAGAAGCTATCCCACTTTCAAATCAGGTGATCCCAGTTTTCCTGTTTGGGAATATGACAGCTTCTTTGTCATTCTAATCAAACCAGGATGAATCGCGATGTAAGAAGCTTGATTTTGATACATAAAGTAGTGGAGAATCACCAGGAAGCTGAATAAATCTCATAGGAGTTAGGATGAAGAAGCTATCCCACTTTCAAATCAGGTGATCCCAGTTTTCCTGTTTGGGAATATGACAGCTTCTTTGTCATTCTAATCAAACCAGGATGAATCGCGATGTAAGAAGCTTGATTTTGATACATAAAGTAGTGGAGAATCACCAGGAAGCTGAATAAATCTCATAGGAGTTAGGATGAAGAAGCTATCCCACTTTCAAATCAGGTGATCCCAGTTTTCCTGTTTGGGAATATGACAGCTTCTTTGTCATTCTAATCAAACCAGGATGAATCGCGATGTAAGAAGCTTGATTTTGATACATAAAGTAGTGGAGAATCACCAGGAAGCTGAATAAATCTCATAGGAGTTAGGATGAAGAAGCTATCCCACTTTCAAATCAGGTGATCCCAGTTTTCCTGTTTGGGAATATGACAGCTTCTTTGTCATTCTAATCAAACCAGGATGAATCGCGATGTAAGAAGCTTGATTTTGATACATAAAGTAGTGGAGAATCACCAGGAAGCGAATAAATCTCATAGGAGTTAGGATGAAGAAGCTATCCCACTTTCAAATCAGGTGATCCCAGTTTTCCTGTTTGGGAATATGACAGCTTCTTTGTCATTCTAATCAAACCAGGATGAATCGCGATGTAAGAAGCTTGATTTTGATACATAAAGTAGTGGAGAATCACCAGGAAGCTGAATAAATCTCATAGGATGAGATTTAGAGTAATTAAGAGTAATCCCGTTTTAAGAGATTTGAGAAGAACTTCTTGTGAGAGTAAATAAGAGTCGGACTAAGAATAAGCCAATGGTAGGCAGAGCATATAACTGTCTACTTTCATTAATGAAAAGTTCACAATATATAGAGAGACAGCTAGGGACTAGGGTTTAGAATAAGAACAAGCTATTACAAAGGATAAGCTTTTGCTTTAAATTCAAATGCTCCAATTATCTCTCCTCTTAAGGATAAAGGTTGCTTTAGCTTTTTCCAGCCTTGGACAGGCCTGTCATTGCGCTCCCTTCTCCCATTCAACCACGGTCTTGATGTCTTTTGGTACAAGGTAAGACCTTCTCATCTCACACAGTTACTAGTTAACTTTGTTTCAAACCTTGTTGCCGATTTACCTTCTCTCACCTTTCGGCCTTGTACGGCTCATGTACGGCCTTGTACGGATGCGTACTTCAGCTTGCCTTTCACTCTCCCTTAGATCATCCTTTCCTCATCTCCTTAGCTTCTCATATACTCACCTCTTCTAACACTCCCCCTCAAGCTTAGCTTTGTGAAGCCTAAGCTGGATAGCCATGAATCTTCCTCATTAAACTCACCAAGAAAACCCTTGGATAAAACCTTGATGAGGGAAAAAGAGTAAAGACCTCACAGCCAAAGGGATCAGCTCCTTCTCTTCCCAAGATCAATGAGGCCAACCTGATGTGAAGGACTCCATTGTCTTCTGTCTGCAGCCTTGGTGAACACATCAGCCAACTGATCTTCACTTCTTGTGTGCAGGCAAGAGACTCCTCAGATGATCATCTGCCTCACCTTGTGGCAATCCACTTCAATGTGCTTGGTTCTCTCATGGAACACCGAGTTGAGGCAATGTGGATGGCAGCTTGGTATCACAATGCATGGTCATTGGCGTTGCTTGATCAATCTCCAATGTGCTTCAATGCCCTTGATCCACACCAGCTCGTTGGTCAGCTTCAGCATAGCTCTATACTCAGCTTCTGCACTTGAACAAGACACCACCTTCTGCTTCTTGCTCTTCCAAGTAACCAAGTTGCCTCCAATGAATGTGCAATAGCCTGTGGTTGATCTCCTGTCTGCTCTATCACCAGCCCAATCCGCATCACAGTATCCAACCACTTCAGTGCTCCCATTGCAACCCATCCATACTCCTTGATCAGGTGAGCCGTTGAGATACATCAAGATCCTCTCCACCATGCGCCAATGATGTTCCTTAGGCACTTGCATGTGTTGACTCACCTGATTCACAGCAAAGCAAATGTCAGGCTAGTTATTGTAAGTAAATCAATTTACCAACTAGCTTTCTATAGAGTTTAGGATCCTGATAAGGCTTGCTGTCTTCAATCTCCCCCTCTCGTGGGACTTTGTAGCCATCCTCCATAGGCATCCTTGCTGTCTTGCCTCCATAAGCACCTGCACCTTTCAAAAGATCAAGTGTATACTTCCTTTGGGACATGAACAAACCTTCCTTGGATCTACATATCTCAATTCCAAGAAAGTATTTCATTTCTCCCAAGTCTTTAATCTCAAACATGGACTTAAGGAACTCCTTGGTTGCTATGATACCTTCCTTATCACTTCCTGTGATAATGATATCATCAACATACACAAGGAGTGCAATCATACCTGAGGAAGTAGTGAGAGTGAAGAGGGTGTGGTCTAGTTCAGACTTCTTGAAGCCTCGGCCATTCAGAGTAGTACTCAGCTTGTTGTACCAAGCTCTTGGTGATTGCTTCAGTCCATAGATAGCTTTCTTCAGTCTCAACACATTCCCTCTCTTCACTAAGTGTTCCAAGCCTGGAGGTGGATGCATATACACTTCATCCTCCAGCTCTCCTTGTAGAAATGCATTCTTCACATCCATTTGCCATAAGCCCCATCCAAGGTTCACAGCTAAGCTTAAAACAATCCGGATTGTGTGAAGTTTAGCTACTGGTGCAAAGGTCTCAATGTAATCTTCTCCATAAGTTTGAGTAAAGCCTCTTGCAACCAATCTTGACTTCTTCCTCTCCACCTTTCCATCAGCCTTATACTTGATTGTGAAGATCCATCTACTAGTCACCGCCTTCTTCCCTTTTGGTAACTCACTCTCATACCATGTATCATTCTTGATCATAGCTCCTGCCTCAGCTCCAACTGATTCCTTCCATTCTTTATCCATCATTGCCTCTTCATAGCTTCTTGGTATGTAGTTCTCATCCAAGTTTACCATAAAAGCACAATGTTCTTCAGGGTATTGAGCAAAGGAACACACAGCTTGAGAAGGATGCTCCACAGCCTGGGCATTGTAGTACACTCTCGTGCTTACCCAGTTGGAAGCATCTCTCCTAATCCGTGTGCTTCTTCTCAATGCTGGTTCCGGTTGTTCCACTTCCACTTGTGATTCTTCTCCACTTTCTTGTGGTACAGAAGTAGACATTTCAACTGCCTCTTCTTCTCCTAGCTGACTTGCTTCAGCTCCATCTTGCTGTTCACTTACTTCCACATCTTGATCATGTGTACCAGATGCTCCACTACTCTCTTGAGTTGTCTCTGGTTCACTCCTTTCCCCCCCATGATCAGAAGTGGGAGTTGCTGAACGTCCACCATTTGGTGGTTGAGATCCTGGGTTACTGCCAGATCCTTGCTGATCTTGTCTCACCTTGACTCCAATACTTTCTAAGATGATCCGCAAGGTAGTGGCTCTCTCCGAGGTAAGATCCTTCAAGTCTTCTTTGTTTTGCTCCTCATAATATCCTCTCTCTTCAACAAACTTCACATCCCTTGATACCAGCACCCTTCTTGTGTCTGGATTATAACACTTGTATCCCTTTGAGTTGTAGAGTAGCCAATAAACATTGCCTTAGTACTCCTAGCTTCAAGCTTGTTTCTCAACTCCCGGGTATCAAAACATAACATAAACACCCAAAGATCCTAATATGTTCTAATGAGGGTTTATGTTTGTTGAGAACCTCAAATGGTGACTGCCCTTTCAGGATCAGTGTGGGAGTCCTGTTGATTAGATAGCAGGCCGTGGCTACTGCATCACTCCAAAACTTCTTAGGTACATTAGCTTGGAACATCATTGATCTTGCAACTTCCATAAGGTGCCTATTCTTCCTCTCAGCCACACCATTCTGTTGTGGAGTGTAGGGACAGCTTGTTTGATGAAGAATTCCATACTGAGATAAGTGTTGCTTGAAAGCTTGTCCAATGTATTCTCCTCCATTATCTGACCTGAAAATCTTAATCTTGGCTTGATAATGGTTAGTTACATAGGATTGAAAATTTTTAAATGCATCAAGTACCCTATCTTTAGTTGGAATTAAGGTTAACCAGGTGTATTTAGATTTTTCATCAATGAATGAGACATAATACTTATGATTCTCTCTAGATAAACAAGGAGCAGTCCATACATCAGAGTGAATAAGATCAAAGCAATTCTCATAAACCGTAGAAGAGTTTGGAAATACAGTTCTACAATGCTTGCCTAAAATGCAAGCTTCACAATCATTGTTTTCAAAAGAAACACCTGGCAACATCAGTTTTAAAGCCTTATTATGAGGGTGTCCTAGTCTAGCATGCCACAATGCATTCTTATTTAAACTAGGAACAGAAGCAGTAGTAAACGAGCAGCTAATGTCAGAAACAGGAGCAAGATCTTCAAGCAAATATAAGTCTCCTTTTGTTACTCCTTTTCCAATCACTTTGCTGCTTTCAATATCCTGAAACTTCACATCATTAGGACTAAATATGACATTGCATTGCAAGTCAGTTGCACATTTCTTGACAGATAATAAGTTTGAAGTAAAGTCAGGCATATAGAAAGCTTTTGAGTCTTTACTAAACAGTTTAAGTGTTCCTATTCCTTTAATTGGAACCTTATCACCATTTGCAATCATCACATGACCCTTAGTAGGCACAATGTTCTTAATTAACTTAGTATCACTAATCATGTGATGTGATGCACCTGAATCTACAATAAGAGGTCTAGTTGATTGATTACTAGCAAGGTGAGCGAGTATACTAGATGCTTATATGCATTGTAGTTATTTGCATTTCTTAGCAACCTAGCTATACTATCAGTTCTAGTGATGCAATCTAAGTCTCCTACAGTCCTAGCAATCATGGAAGCACCATAAGAATAACCATTGATGTTACCGTTATCCTTGAACATCTTGATGAGTGCATCAATGTCAGCCTTCCTTATGAAGTCCTGATCATTGTTGCGGCTGCTAGAAGCTCCCATGTACGCCACCAGAGACTTGCCATCACTTGTACCACCTTCTTGAGCCTTGCTAGTACCCACATCACTTGACCGTCAGACATGTGAGCTCTAGCTTCCCTTTCCTTCATGAACTTTGCCGGTTTGAGGTGTGGGTGGAGTATCCAACACTGGCTCTTCTTGTGGCCTTGCTTCTTGCAATGATCACAGCTCCCATTGAACCTCCTATCCTCAAACTTCCCATTCGTAGCTCTGTTAGCTTGTGGAGTCTCTCCTTGCTCAGCTTGCGCGGCTTGGTTAGCTAAAGACAACTCCCCTTCTTCCCAAACAACCCAATTGACCCTTGCTCTTTCTGAATCCGAGAACACACTTCCTCCAAGTCAGGTAGAGTATCATCTCTCAGCATGTGTTTGTATCAGCCCTGTATGCCGGATTCAGTGTCAAGAGCAGTCCAAAGACCTTGTCCTGCTCACGCCTCTTGATTAGCTCACTGGGATCAACCGTGCTTGGCCTCAACATCTCTAGCTCGGACCAGAGTGACCTGAACCTTCCTAGGTGCTTGGTAAACTCCATGTCTTCTTGAGTCAAGTTGTTGATTTCTTGCTTCACCTCAAAGACTCTACTCAGGTTGGATGTGTTTCCATACACCCTCTTTAAGGTATCCCACAACTCCTTTGCTGTCTCACAGTAGCAGTATGCATCCAGAATCGCCGGCTCTAAGGAAGCATGAAGAACTGACATCACCATCATGTCTTCCTGCTCCCACCTCTCGAATGGATCCTTTGCTGTCTCATCCTTGTCTTCTTCTTGAGCAACCGGCTTTGGGGCCGTTCCAGAGGTAATGTGTCCCCACAAGCCTTTGCTTCCAACTGCGGTCTTCACCATCCGTGACCACACTAGGTAGTTGTTCCCCTTGAACACCACCGCGACCTTCATCTTCATCCCACTATCCATCTTGAAGCAGCTAGACGTAAACAGCTTGCTAAATCTTGGACTGAGAGTAGTAATCACACCAACAAGACCAAAGACACAACCGGAGAAGACTTGAAGCTTGAATCTTCAACGCCCAGCTCCTAGCTTCTATCCTTTGTCTTGATACAAACCTCAACAAGAATCAGATTCTCACGAACCTGGCTCTGATACCATATGACTTTTAGAGTAATGAAGAGTAATCTGAGTGTTTAGAGAGATTAGAGAAGAACTGAGTGTAGAGAGTAAGATAAGAGATCGAGACTAAGAATAAGCCATGGAGGCAAAGATAATCAGAACTGTCTAACTTTCATTAATGAGAAGAGTTCACATATATAGAGAGACAGCTTAGGCGACTAGGTTTAGAATAAGACACTATTACAAAGGATAAGCTTTTGCTTTAATTCAAATGCTCCAATTAGCTCTCCTCTTAAGGATAGGTGTTGCTTAGCTTTTGCCAGCCTTGGACAGGCTGTCATGCGCTCCCCTTCTTCCCATTCAACGGTCTTGATGTCTTTGGTAGCAAGGCAAGACTCCTTCTCATCTCACAAAGTTACTTAGGTAACTTTGTTTCACCTTTGGCCGAGTTACTCTCTCAACCTGTACGGCCTTGTACGGCTCATGTACGGCCTTGTACGGATGCTTACTTCAGCTTGCCTTCACTCTCCCTTAGATCATCCTTTCCTCATCTCCTTAGCTTCTCATATACTGACCTCTTCTTAACAATAGGAGTTAGGATGAATAAGCTATCCCACTTTCAAATCAGGTGATCCCAGTTTTCCTGTTTGGGAATATGACAGCTTATTTGTCATTCTAATCAAACCAGGATGAATCGCGATGTAAGAAGCTTGATTTTGAAACATAAAGTAGTGGAGAATCACCAGGAAGCTGAATAAATCTCATAGGAGTTAGGATGAAGAAGCTATCCCACTTTCAAATCAGGTGATCCCAGTTTCCTGTTTGGGAATATGACAGCTTCTTTGTCATTCTAATCAAACCAGGATGAATCGCGATGTAAGAAGCTTGATTTTGATACATAAAGTAGTGGAGAATCACCAGGAAGCTGAATAAATCTCATAGGAGTTAGGATGAAGAAGCTATCCCACTTTCAAATCAGGTGATCCCAGTTTTCCTGTTTGGGAATATGACAGCTTCTTTGTCATTCTAATCAAACCAGGATGAATCGCGATGTAAGAAGCTTGATTTTGATACATAAAGTAGTGGAGAATCACCAGGAAGTCGAATAAATCTCATAGGAGTTAGGATGAAGAAGCTATCCCACTTTCAAATCAGGTGATCCCAGTTTTCCTGTTTGGGAATATGACAGCTTCTTTGTCATTCTAATCAAACAGGATGAATCGCGATGTAAGAAGCTTGATTTTGATACATAAAGTAGTGGAGAATCACCAGGAAGCTGAATAAATCTCATAGGAGTTAGGATGAAGAAGCTATCCCACTTTCAAATCAGGTGATCCCAGTTTTCCTGTTTGGGAATATGACAGCTTCTTTGTCATTCTAATCAAACCAGGATGAATCGCGATGTAAGAAGCTTGATTTTGATACATAAAGTAGTGGAGAATCACCAGGAAGCTGAATAAATCTCATAGGAGTTAGGATGAAGAAGCTATCCCACTTTCAAATCAGGTGATCCCAGTTTTCCTGTTTGGGAATATGACAGCTTCTTTGTCATTCTAATCAAACCAGGATGAATCGCGATGTAAGAAGCTTGATTTTGATACATAAAGTAGTGGAGAATCACCAGGAAGCTGAATAAATCTCATAGGAGTTAGGATGAAGAAGCTATCCCACTTTCAAATCAGGTGATCCCAGTTTTCCTGTTTGGGAATATGACAGCTTCTTTGTCATTCTAATCAAACCAGGATGAATCGCGATGTAAGAAGCTTGATTTTGATACATAAAGTAGTGGAGAATCACCAGGAAGCTGAATAAATCTCATAGGAGTTAGGATGAAGAAGCTATCCCACTTTCAAATCAGGTGATCCCAGTTTTCCTGTTTGGGAATATGACAGCTTCTTTGTCATTCTAATCAAACCAGGATGAATCGCGATGTAAGAAGCTTGATTTTGATACATAAAGTAGTGGAGAATCACCAGGAAGCTGAATAAATCTCATAGGAGTTAGGATGAAGAAGCTATCCCCCTTTCAAATCAGGTGATCCCAGTTTTCCTGTTTGGGAATATGACAGCTTCTTTGTGATTCTAATCAAACCAGGATGAATCGCGATGTAAGAAGCTTGATATATAAAGTAGTGGAGAATCACCAGGAAGCTGAATAAATCTCATAGGAGTTAGGATGAAGAAGCTATCCCACTTTCAAATCAGGTGATCCCAGTTTTCCTTTTGGGAATATGACAGCTTCTTTGTCATTCTAATCAAACCAGGATGAATCGCGATGTAAGAAGCTTGATTTTGAAACATAAAGTAGTGGAGAATCACCAGGAAGCTGAATAAATCTCATAGGAGTTAGGATGAAGAAGCTATCCCACTTTCAAATCAGGTGATCCCAGTTTTCCTGTTTGGGAATATGACAGCTTCTTTGTCATTCTAATCAAACCAGGATGAATCGCGATGTAAGAAGCTTGATTTTGATACATAAAGTAGTGGGAAATCACCAGGAAGTCGAATAAATCTCACAGAGTTAGGATGAAGAAGCTATCCCACTTTCAAATCAGGTGATCCCAGTTTTCCTGTTTGGGAATATGACAGCTTCTTTGTCATTCTAATCAAACCAGGATGAATCGCGATGTAAGAAGCTTGATTTTGATACATAAAGTAGTGGAGAATCACCAGGAAGCTGAATAAATCTCATAGGCGTTAGGATGAAGAAGCTATCCCACTTTCAAATCAGGTGATCCCAGTTTTCCTGTTTGGGAATATGACAGCTTCTTTGTTATTCTAATCAAACCAGGATGAATCGCGATGTAAGAAGCTTGATTTTGATACATAAAGTAGTGGAGAATCACCAGGAAGCTGAATAAATCTCATAGGAGTTAGGATGAAGAAGCTATCCCACTTTCAAATCAGGTGATCCCAGTTTTCCTGTTTGGGAATATGACAGCTTCTTTGTCATTCTAATCAAACCAGGATGAATCGCGATGTAAGAAGCTGGATTTTGAAACATAAAGTAGTGGAGAATCACCAGGAAGCTGAATAAATCTCATAGGAGTTAGGATGAAGAAGCTATCCCACTTTCAAATCAGGTGATCCCAGTTTTCCTGTTTGGGAATATGACAGCTTCTTTGTCATTCTAATCAAACCAGGATGAATCGCGATGTAAGAAGCTTGATTTTGATACATAAAGTAGTGGAGAATCACCAGGAAGCTGAATAAATCTCATAGGAGTTAGGATGAAGAAGCTATCCCACTTTCAAATCAGGTGATCCCAGTTTTCCTGTTTGGGAATATGACAGCTTCTTTGTCATTCTAATCAAACCAGGATGAATCGCGATGTAAGAAGCTTGATTTTGATACATAAGGTAGTGGAGAATCACCAGGAAGCGAATAAATCTCACAGGAGTTAGGATGAAGAAGCTATCCCACTTTCAAATCAGGTGATCCCAGTTTTCCTGTTTGGGAATATGACAGCTTCTATTGTCATTCTAATCAAACCAGGATGAATCGCGATGTAAGAAGCTTGATTTGATACATAAAGTAGTGGAGAATCACCAGGAAGCTGAATAAATCTCATAGGAGTTAGGATGAAGAAGCTATCCCACTTTCAAATCAGGTGATCCCAGTTTTCCTGTTTGGGAATATGACAGCTTCTTTGTCATTCTAATCAAACCAGGATGAATCGCGATGTAAGAAGCTTGATTTTGATACATAAAGTAGTGGAGAATCACCAGGAAGCTGAATAAATCTCATAGGAGTTAGGATGAAGAAGCTATCCCACTTTCAAATCAGGTGATCCCAGTTTTCCTGTTTGGGAATATGACAGCTTCTTTGTCATTCTAATCAAACCAGGATGAATCGCGATGTAAGAAGCTTGATTTTGAAACATAAAGTAGTGGAGAATCACCAGGAAGCTGAATAAATCTCATAGGAGTTAGGATGAAGAAGCTATCCCACTTTCAAATCAGGTGATCCCAGTTTTCCTGTTTGGGAATATGACAGCTTCTTTATCATTCTAATCAAACCAGGATGAATCGCGATGTAAGAAGCTTGATTTTGATACATAAAGTAGTGGAGAATCACCAGGAAGTCGAATAAATCTCATAGGAGTTAGGATGAAGAAGCTATCCCACTTTCAAATCAGGTGATCCCAGTTTTCCTGTTTGGGAATATGACAGCTTCTTTGTCATTCTAATCAAACCAGGATGAATCGCGATGTAAGAAGCTTGATTTTGATACATAAAGTAGTGGAGAATCACCAGGAAGCTGAATAAATCTCATAGGAGTTAGGATGAAGAAGCTATCCCACTTTCAAATCAGGTGATCCCAGTTTTCCTGTTTGGGAATATGACAGCTTATTTGTCATTCTAATCAAACCAGGATGAATCGCGATGTAAGAAGCTTGATTTTGAACATAAAGTAGTGGAGAATCACCAGGAAGCTGAATAAATCTCATAGGAGTTAGGATGAAGAAGCTATCCCACTTTCAAATCAGGTGATCCCAGTTTCCTGTTTGGGAATATGACAGCTTCTTTGTCATTCTAATCAAACCAGGATGAATCGCGATGTAAGAAGCTTGATTTTGATACATAAAGTAGTGGAGAATCACCAGGAAGCTGAATAAATCTCATTGGAGTTAGGATGAAGAAGCTATCCCACTTTCAAATCAGGTGATCCCAGTTTTCCTGTTTGGGAATATGACAGCTTTTTGTCATTCTAATCAAACCAGGATGAATCGCGATGTAAGAAGCTTGATTTTGATACATAAAGTAGTGGAGAATCACCAGGAAGCGAATAAATCTCATAGGAGTTAGGATGAAGAAGCTATCCCACTTTCAAATCAGGTGATCCCAGTTTTCCTGTTTGGGAATATGACAGCTTCTTTGTCATTCTAATCAAACCAGGATGAATCGCGATGTAAGAAGCTTGATTTTGATACATAAAGTAGTGGAGAATCACCAGGAAGCTGAATAAATCTCATAGGAGTTAGGATGAAGAAGCTATCCCACTTTCAAATCAGGTGATCCCAGTTTTCCTGTTTGGGAATATGACAGCTTCTTTGTCATTCTAATCAAACCAGGATGAATCGCGATGTAAGAAGCTTGATTTTGATACATAAAGTAGTGGAGAATCACCATGAAGCTGAATAAATCTCATAGGAGTTAGGATGAAGAAGCTATCCCACTTTCAAATCAGGTGATCCAGTTTTCCTGTTTGGGAATATGACAGCTTCTTTGTTATTCTAATCAAACCAGGATGAATCGCGATGTAAGAAGTTTGATTTTGATACATAAAGTAGTGGAGAATCACCAGGAAGCTGAATAAATCTCATAGGAGTTAGGATGAAGAAGCTATCCCACTTTCAAATCAGGTGATCCCAGTTTTCCTGTTTGGGAATATGACAGCTTCTTTGTCATTCTAATCAAACCAGGATGAATCGCGATGTAAGAAGCTTGATTTTGATACATAAAGTAGTGGAGAATCACCAGGAAGCTGAATAAATCTCATAGGAGTAGGATAAGAAGCTATCCCACTTTCAAATCAGGTGATCCCAGTTTTCCTGTTTGGGAATATGACAGCTTCTTTGTCATTCTAATCAAACCAGGATGAATCGCGATGTAAGAAGCTTGATTTTGATACATAAAGTAGTGGAGAATCACCAGGAAGCTGAATAAATCTCATAGGAGTTAGGATGAAGAAGCTATCCCCTTTCAAATCAGGTGATCCCAGTTTTCCTGTTTGGGAATATGACAGCTTCTTTGTGATTCTAATCAAACCAGGATGAATCGCGATGTAAGAAGCTTGATATATAAAGTAGTGGAGAATCACCAGGTAATACGTCCCTAGATTGCTTCTCTGGATAGTATGGGATAGATCCTTGCTAGAACGAATCAAAGACTCAAGCTCTACAAGGTTGTGGATCGATTGGTGACACAAGAGGCTGCGGAAAGGCTCCTTGATACTCCTAAGTGACTAGATCGGATATGACACACCGAGATAGACACTCTTAGGTTGTTGGATACTACACACCAACAAGAACACTCAACAACTCGCGGACAAGCAGTAGAGAGAACAAAGAAAAGGTTTATGATAAAGATAATTGATTATTGATAAGGGGTTCAAAGTACACTTATATAAGAGAAGTTGGAACAGACTCCAAGCTTCTCGAAAACTATCAAGAGAGTAAAGACACACGCTCTCTTGAAAATAGAAACAAAAGACAAGTTTGAAAACATGAAATGAAAGACATAATATAACATAAGGTTGATCCGGGATAAGGTTGGATCGAGATCATCAACTAAGAGATTTGAGAAGCAAATCTATGGCCTCGTTAAAAACCTATCTTTGGAAAACCCATTGGGACAAAACCAAAGATAGGGAAAAAGAGCACACATAGATTGCTTGCTTAGTTGATGATCAGCTTGATGGTGAAGTAGCTTGAATGGTGATAAGTGTGTCTTGGTTGATCAAGCTTCTACCAAGACATTCCTCTTGCTTCCATGACCTCTTAACCAATCCTCCAATGACTTGCGTGAGCTTCCTTGATCTTGATCGAGTCATAGGTCCTTTTGGCAAGGCTAGATCATCTCCATCAGTTGGCTTAACCAGATCCTCATCATCTCCATTAGCTAGTTGGTCCATGATCACATCATCCCCTCCCTCTTGAAAAGGATTTGTCCTCAAATCTGGCTCATCTGCAACAAAAGGGATCAAGTCAGTAACATTGAAGCTATCACTTATGTCGTACTTACCTTGCAGATCAAGTTTGTAGGCATTGTCATTGATCCTCTTGGTGACTTCAAAAGGGCCATCAATCCTCGGCATTAGCTTAGACTTCCTCTCTTTTGGAAACCTTTCTTTCCTCAAGTGAACCCATACTTGATCTCCAACTTCAAAGATCATCTCACGCCTTCCCTTGTTGGCTTGTTTGGCGTATTGCTTAGTTTTCTCTTCTAGATTGCGCTTAGCTTGCTCATGAATCTGCTGAACCATCTCAGCTTTCTTTTTCCCATCCATACTAACCCTTTCACACTCAGGTAAAGGTATTAGATCCAAAGGTGAGATGGGATTGAACCCATAAACAATTTCAAAGGAGAAAACTTAGAAGCAGAATGCATAGCATGATTGTATGCAAATTCACAATGAGGCAAGTAATCTTCCCATGATTTCAAGTTCTTTTTGATGAATGCACGCAGGAGAGTACCTAAGGTTCTATTAACTACTTCAGTCTGCCCATCAGTTTGTGGATGACAAGTAGTAGAAAACAATAGCTTAGTTCCTAGTTTAGACCACAATGTTTTCCAAAAGTAGCTAAGGAATTTAGTATCTCTATCTGAAACTATAGTCCTAGGCATTCCATGCAAACGTACCACTTCTTTAAAGAACAAATTAGCTACATGTAATGCATCATCAGTCTTATTGCAAGCTATGAAATGTGCCATTTTAGAGAATCTATCAACAACCACAAAGATAGAATCCTTTCCAGTCCTAGTTCTAGGCAATCCCATAACAAAATCCATAGATATATCATTCCAAGGATGAGTAGGAATAGGCAAAGGAGTATACAAACCGTGAGGTTGAACTTTAGACTTTGCAAGCTTGCAAGTTGTGCACCTTCCACAGATTCTCTCCACATCTCTTTTCATATGCGGCCAATAGAAGTGATCCTGCAAAACTTTAAGAGTTTTTGCTATACCAAAATGACCCATCAAGCTTCCTCCATGGGATTCTCTGACAAATAGATCTCTCAAAGAGCAATTAGGCACACATAAACGATTGTCATAGAATAAGAATCCATCATGCCTAAAATAATGTCCTAAATACTTAGCACATGATTTATAAGCTTCTTGAAAGTCAGGATCAGATTCATACATTTCTTTAATCTGCTCAAAGCCTAGCAACTTAGCATCAAGAGTAGTTAAGAGGACATACCTTCGGGATAGTGCATCAGCAACTATATTCTCCTTACCTTGTTTGTATTTGATCACATACGGGAAGGTTTCAATGAATTCTACCCATCTAGCATGTCTCTTGCTGAGCTTACTTTGTCCTTTGAGATACTTGAGAGATTCATGGTCGGTGTGAATGACAAACTCCTTTGGCCAGAGATAATGCTGCCAAGTCTGTAGAGCTCTCACCAAGGCGTAGAGTTCCTTGTCATAAGTGGCATAGTTGAGAGTAGCTCCACTGAGTTTCTCACTGAAGTAAGCAATAGGTCTTTTATCCTGCATCAACACAGCACCAATTCCAATTCCTGAGGCATCACATTCTATTTCAAATGTTTTAGAAAAATCAGGAAGTATGAGAAGAGGAGATTGAGTAAGCTTCTCTTTAAGGAGTTGGAATGCGGCTTCCTGAGCTTCTCCCCACTTGAATCCTACATCCTTCTTGATTATCTCAGTTAGGGGAGCTGCTAGAGTGCTGAAATCCTTCACAAAGCGCCTATAAAACCTGCCAGTCCATGAAAACTCCTTACTTCTCCCACTGTAGTTGGACTCGGCCACTCTTGTATTGCTTTGATCTTTTCCTGATCCACTTTTACACCATCTGCACTTACAACAAAACCTAGAAAGACCAAGTTATCTGTGCAAAAAGTGCACTTCTTTAGATTGGCATATAGCTTTTCCTTTCTCAAAACATCCAAAACAGCCCTAAGATGTTCTATATGATCTTCTAAGCATTTGCTGTAAACTAAAATATCATCAAAGTACACAACAACAAAGATGCCTATGAAAGATCTAAGAATATGATTCATCAATCTCATGAATGTACTAGGCGCATTGGTTAATCCAAATGGCATAACTAACCATTCATACAAGCCATGTTTAGTTTTAAATGCAGTTTTCCACTCATCTCCTTCTTTCATCCTAATCTGATGATATCCACTTTTCAAGTCTATCTTAGAAAAGATGCAAGAACCATGCAATTCATCAAGCATATCATCTAATCTAGGAATAGGGTGGCGATACTTCACTGTTATGTTGTTGATTGCTCTACAATCAACACACATGCGCCAGCTCCCATCTTTCTTTGGCACCAGGAGCACTGGAACTGCACAAGGACTCAAACTTCTCGGATATGACCCTTCTCCATCAGCTCCTCTACTTGTTTCTGCAGTTCTTTGGTTTCAACTGGATTGGTCCTGTATGCTGGACGGTTGGGCAGTGTAGAACCAGGTACAAAGTCTATTTGGTGCTCAATCCCACGCACTGGAGGCAATCCAATGGGGCTATCTTCTGGAAACACATCTGCATACTCCTGTAAAAGAGAAACTAGTTCACTCGGATGATCCGGTGTGTGATCAGTAATGGTTAGAAGAGTCTCTTTAAACATAAGCAAGATAATAGAATTTTGAGAGTAGAGAATTCTTTTGATATCTCCCTGTTTGGCATAGAGGCTGTGATGCTTGTCATGATCAGGTTTGAGATCAATCTCTTTCGCTTTCTTTTTCTGAAGCTGGATTTGATCTTCATGAACCTCTTTAGGAGACAAAGGCACCAGCACAGTCTTCTTTCCGTTGAATTCAAAAGAATGTTTGTTGGTGAAGCCATCATGATTCACACGTCTATCATACTGCCAGGGTCTTCCAAGGAGTATATGACTGGCTTCCATTGGCAACACATCACACAAGACTTCATCTTCATATCTACCAATGGCTATAGGAACCAGTACTTGAGTAGAAACTTTCATCTCGCCCTCCTCATTGAGCCACTGCAATCTGTAGGGTCTTGGGTGTTTCTGAATTTTCAAACCCAATTTCTTCACCATAGTCTCACTGGCTACATTGACACAACTTCCTCCATCAATAATGAGACTGCACACCTTTCCCTGAACCATACACCTTGTGTAGAATAGATTCTCTCGCTGCTCAAACTCTCCATTCTTGGCTTGCACGTTCAAGAGCCTTCTTGTCACCAACAATCTTCCTTTCACTTTCACGGTTCTACTTCACTTTCTTCTTCAGACTCCTCATGATCAGAACCAAACTTCTCTTCTCTGATTCATACTCTCCATTCTCAAGAAGAATCATAACCTTTTTGTTGGTGCACTCATTAGCATAATGCCCACGCCCTTGACATTTGAAGCACTTAACATCTCTAGTTCTTGAACTAGTAATTCAGCTTTGCCTTTGTCTTTGCTGTATATGCTGCTCGGCTTAGTCTCTTCTTTCTGCTGAGGCTTGCTATCCTTCAGATAGGATGTTTTCTCTTCTTTAGAGTGGTGGAACTTAGATGATCCATAGCTGCGTGAGTTACCCTTCCTCTTGAGCTGCTGCTCCACTAGAATAGCTTTGTGCAACATCTCTTCTATTTCCACATAGTGTTGCATCTCCACATTGTCTTGTATCTCGCGGTTAAGCCCTCCAAGAAACCTTGCCATAGTGGCTTCTCTATCCTCCAAGATACTAGCTCTCAACATCAGCAACTCCATGTCTTGATAGTATTCTTCAACAGTTCGTGTTCCTTGGGTAAGTCTTCGCAGCTTTTGATGTAGGTCGCGGTGATAGTGACTTGGAACAAACCGTTTGCGCATGAGTGACTTCATCTCGTGCCATGAATCACCGGATTCTCTTGGTTAAGCCGTCTAGTAGTTACAAGTTGATCCCACCAACTCAACGCATAATCATAGAATTCAGTTGCTGCAATCTTGATCCTTTGGGCATTGGAGTAGTGTTGGCAATTGAAGACAAGCTCGATCTTCTTTTCTCCATTCCAAGTAGGCATCTGGATCCACCTTGCCATGGAAGGGTGGAATCTTAAGCTTAAGTCCTGAAAGCTTGTCTTTGCGTGACCCCTTCCCTATCATTTTCACGCCTTGATCTTCCTCTGCTCAGTTCAGAAGAAGAACTACTGCGGCTCAGTTGGGTTTGTGCTCAGTTCTATTGCGCGAGTAGTAGTTGTCGGTCTCTTGTGAACCCGCGTGCTCTTGCCGTACTGGAGAGGCCGGTTCCTTCTAGACTCATTGCTATGACCCTGGCCAGTAGCTTTCCTCCCTCTGTCTCATCTCTTCACGTAATTCCTTCATGCAGCCTTAAGCATATCAGCCATAGTAGAGATCATGGTCTGATTCATTGCTCGGTCATTTGATCTCTCATTCTGTTCTTCCTTACTAGCCTTGATCTTGATCTGGTCATGCGGTCCTTTTGAGCAAGTAATAACTCTCACATTGGACTTAACATATCCTCATCATCTCCTCATTAGCTATTGGGTCCATGATCACATCAAATCATCATAGGAGGTTAGGATGAGAAGCTTCCCACTTTCAAATCAGGTATCAGTTGTCCTGTTTGGGAATGACCGCTTCTGTTGTTATTCTAATCAAACCAGGATTAATTTTGCTGTAAGAAGCGGTTAGTTTTGCTACAATAAAAGTGGAGAATCACCAGTAACTGAATAAATCTCATAGGAGTTAGAGAAGAAGCTATCCCTTTTCAAATCAGTTGATCCCAGTTTTCCGTTTTGGCATATGACAGCTTATTTGTCATTCTAATCAACCAGGATGATCGCGATTAAGAAGCTTGATTTTGATACTAAATGTATGGAGAAATCACCAGGAGCTGAATAAAATCTCATAGAGTTAGGATGAAGAAGCTATCCCACTTTCAAATCAGGTGATCCCAGTTTTTCCTGTTTTGGGAATATGACATCTTCTTTTGTCATTCTAATCAAACCAGATGAATCGCGATGTAAGAAGCTTGATTTTGATACATAAAGTAGTGGAGAATCACCAGGAAGCTGAATAATCTCATAGGAGTTAGGATGAAGAAGCTATCCCACTTTCAAATCAGGTGATCCCAGTTTTCCTGTTTGGGAATATGACAGCTTCTTTGTCATTCTAATCAAACCAGGATGAATCGCGATGTAAGAAGCTTGATTTTGATACATAAAGTAGTGGAGAATCACCAGGAAGCTGAATAAATCTCATAGGAGTTAGGATGAAGAAGCTATCCCACTTTCAAATCAGGTGATCCCAGTTTTCCTGTTTGGGATATGACAGCTTCTTTGTCATTCTAATCAAACCAGGATGAATCGCGATGTAAGAAGCTTGATTTTGATACATAAAGTAGTGGAGAATCACCAGGAAGCTGAATAAATCTCATAGGAGTTAGGATGAAGAAGCTATCCCACTTTCAAATCAGGTGATCCCAGTTTTTCCTGTTTGGGAATATGACAGCTTCTTTGTCATTCTAATCAAACCAGGATGAATCGCGATGTAAGAAGCTTGATTTTGATACATAAAGTAGTGGAGAATCACCAGGAAGCTGAATAAATCTCATAGGAGTTAGGATGAGAAGCTATCCCACTTTCAAATCAGGTGATCCCAGTTTTCCTGTTTGGGAATATGACAGCTTCTTTGTCATTCTAATCAAACCAGGATGAATCGCGATGTAAGAAGCTTGATTTTGATACATAAAGTAGTGGAGAATCACCAGGAAGCTGAATAAATCTCATAGGAGTTAGGATGAAGAAGCTATCCCACTTTCAAATCAGGTGATCCCAGTTTTCCTGTTTGGGAATATGACAGCTTCTTTGTCATTCTAATCAAACCAGGATGAATCGCGATGTAAGAAGCTTGATTTTGATACATAAAGTAGTGGAGAATCACCAGGAAGCTGAATAAATCTCATAGGAGTTAGGATGAAGAAGCTATCCCACTTTCAAATCAGGTGATCCCAGTTTTCCTGTTTGGGAATATGACAGCTTCTTTGTCATTCTAATCAAACCAGGATGAATCGCGATGTAAGAAGCTTGATTTTGATACATAAAGTAGTGGAGAATCACCAGGAAGCTGAATAAATCTCATAGGAGTTAGATGAAGAAGCTATCCCACTTTCAAATCAGGTGATCCCAGTTTTCCTGTTTGGGAATATGACAGCTTCTTTGTCATTCTAATCAAACCAGGATGAATCGCGATGTAAGAAGCTTGTTTTGATACATAAAGTAGTGGAGAATCACCAGAAGCTGAATAAATCTCATAGGAGTTAGGATGAAGAAGCTATCCCACTTTCAAATCAGGTGATCCCAGTTTTCCTGTTTGGGAATATGACAGCTTCTTTGTCATTCTAATCAAACCAGGATGAATCGCGATGTAAGAAGCTTGATTTTGATACATAAAGTAGTGGAGAATCACCAGGAAGCGAATAAATAAATCTCATAGGAGTTAGGATGAAGAAGCTATCCCACTTTCAAATCAGGTGATCCCAGTTTTCCTGTTTGGGAATATGACAGCTTCTTTGTCATTCTAATCAAACCAGGATGAATCGCGATGTAAGAAGCTTGATTTTGATACATAAAGTAGTGGAGAATCACCAGGAAGCTGAATAAATCTCATAGGAGTTAGGATGAAGAAGCTATCCCACTTTCAAATCAGGTGATCCCAGTTTTCCTGTTTGGGAATATGACAGCTTCTTTGTCATTCTAATCAAACCAGGATGAATCGCGATGTAAGAAGCTTGATTTTGATACATAAAGTAGTGGAGAATCACCAGGAAGCTGAATAAATCTCATAGGAGTTAGGATGAAGAAGCTATCCCACTTTCAAATCAGGTGATCCCAGTTTTCCTGTTTGGGAATATGACAGCTTCTTTGTCATTCTAATCAAACCAGGATGAATCGCGATGTAAGAAGCTTGATTTTGATACATAAAGTAGTGGAGAATCACCAGGAAGCTGAATAAATCTCATAGGAGTTAGGATGAAGAAGCTATCCCACTTTCAAATCAGGTGATCCCAGTTTTCCTGTTTGGGAATATGACAGCTTCTTTGTCATTCTAATCAAACCAGGATGAATCGCGATGTAAGAAGCTTGATTTTGATACATAAAGTAGTGGAGAATCACCAGGAAGCTGAATAAATCTCATAGGAGTTAGGATGAAGAAGCTATCCCACTTTCAAATCAGGTGATCCCAGTTTTCCTGTTTGGGAATATGACAGCTTCTTTGTCATTCTAATCAAACCAGGATGAATCGCGATGTAAGAAGCTTGATTTTGATACATAAAGTAGTGGAGAATCACCAGGAAGCTGAATAAATCTCATAGGAGTTAGGATGAAGAAGCTATCCCACTTTCAAATCAGGTGATCCCAGTTTTCCTGTTTGGGAATATGACAGCTTCTTTGTCATTCTAATCAAACCAGGATGAATCGCGATGTAAGAAGCTTGATTTTGATACATAAAGTAGTGGAGAATCACCAGGAAGCTGAATAAATCTCATAGGAGTTAGGATGAAGAAGCTATCCCACTTTCAAATCAGGTGATCCCAGTTTTCCTGTTTGGGAATATGACAGCTTCTTTGTCATTCTAATCAAACCAGGATGAATCGCGATGTAAGAAGCTTGATTTTGATACATAAAGTAGTGGAGAATCACCAGGAAGCTGAATAAATCTCATAGGAGTTAGGATGAAGAAGCTATCCCACTTTCAAATCAGGTGATCCCAGTTTTCCTGTTTGGGAATATGACAGCTTCTTTGTCATTCTAATCAAACCAGGATGAATCGCGATGTAAGAAGCTTGATTTTGATACATAAAGTAGTGGAGAATCACCAGGAAGCTGAATAAATCTCATAGGAGTTAGGATGAAGAAGCTATCCCACTTTCAAATCAGGTGATCCCAGTTTTCCTGTTTGGGAATATGACAGCTTCTTTGTCATTCTAATCAAACCAGGATGAATCGCGATGTAAGAAGCTTGATTTTGATACATAAAGTAGTGGAGAATCACCAGGAAGCTGAATAAATCTCATAGGAGTTAGGATGAAGAAGCTATCCCACTTTCAAATCAGGTGATCCCAGTTTTCCTGTTTGGGAATATGACAGCTTCTTTGTCATTCTAATCAAACCAGGATGAATCGCGATGTAAGAAGCTTGATTTTGATACATAAAGTAGTGGAGAATCACCAGGAAGCTGAATAAATCTCATAGGAGTTAGGATGAAGAAGCTATCCCACTTTCAAATCAGGTGATCCCAGTTTTCCTGTTTGGGAATATGACAGCTTCTTTGTCATTCTAATCAAACCAGGATGAATCGCGATGTAAGAAGCTTGATTTTGATACATAAAGTAGTGGAGAATCACCAGGAAGCTGAATAAATCTCATAGGAGTTAGGATGAAGAAGCTATCCCACTTTCAAATCAGGTGATCCCAGTTTTCCTGTTTGGGAATATGACAGCTTCTTTGTCATTCTAATCAAACCAGGATGAATCGCGATGTAAGAAGCTTGATTTTGATACATAAAGTAGTGGAGAATCACCAGGAAGTTGAATAAATCTCATAGGAGTTAGGATGAAGAAGCTATCCCACTTTCAAATCAGGTGATCCCAGTTTTCCTGTTTGGGAATATGACAGCTTCTTTGTCATTCTAATCAAACCAGGATGAATCGCGATGTAAGAAGCTTGATTTTGATACATAAAGTAGTGGAGAATCACCAGGAAGCTGAATAAATCTCATAGGAGTTAGGATGAAGAAGCTATCCCACTTTCAAATCAGGTGATCCCAGTTTTCCTGTTTGGGAATATGACAGCTTCTTTGTCATTCTAATCAAACCAGGATGAATCGCGATGTAAGAAGCTTGATTTTGATACATAAAGTAGTGGAGAATCACCAGGAAGCTGAATAAATCTCATAGGAGTTAGGATGAAGAAGCTATCCCACTTTCAAATCAGGTGATCCCAGTTTTCCTGTTTGGGAATATGACAGCTTCTTTGTCATTCTAATCAAACCAGGATGAATCGCGATGTAAGAAGCTTGATTTTGATACATAAAGTAGTGGAGAATCACCAGGAAGCTGAATAAATCTCATAGGAGTTAGGATGAAGAAGCTATCCCACTTTCAAATCAGGTGATCCCAGTTTTCCTGTTTGGGAATATGACAGCTTCTTTGTCATTCTAATCAAACCAGGATGAATCGCGATGTAAGAAGCTTGATTTTGATACATAAAGTAGTGGAGAATCACCAGGAAGCTGAATAAATCTCATAGGAGTTAGGATGAAGAAGCTATCCCACTTTCAAATCAGGTGATCCCAGTTTTCCTGTTTGGGAATATGACAGCTTCTTTGTCATTCTAATCAAACCAGGATGAATCGCGATGTAAGAAGCTTGATTTTGATACATAAAGTAGTGGAGAATCACCAGGAAGCTGAATAAATCTCATAGGAGTTAGGATGAAGAAGCTATCCCACTTTCAAATCAGGTGATCCCAGTTTTCCTGTTTGGGAATATGACAGCTTCTTTGTCATTCTAATCAAACCAGGATGAATCGCGATGTAAGAAGCTTGATTTTGATACATAAAGTAGTGGAGAATCACCAGGAAGCTGAATAAATCTCATAGGAGTTAGGATGAAGAAGCTATCCCACTTTCAAATCAGGTGATCCCAGTTTTCCTGTTTGGGAATATGACAGCTTCTTTGTCATTCTAATCAAACCAGGATGAATCGCGATGTAAGAAGCTTGATTTTGATACATAAAGTAGTGGAGAATCACCAGGAAGCTGAATAAATCTCATAGGAGTTAGGATGAAGAAGCTATCCCACTTTCAAATCAGGTGATCCCAGTTTTCCTGTTTGGGAATATGACAGCTTCTTTGTCATTCTAATCAAACCAGGATGAATCGCGATGTAAGAAGCTTGATTTTGATACATAAAGTAGTGGAGAATCACCAGGAAGCTGAATAAATCTCATAGGAGTTAGGATGAAGAAGCTATCCCACTTTCAAATCAGGTGATCCCAGTTTTCCTGTTTGGGAATATGACAGCTTCTTTGTCATTCTAATCAAACCAGGATGAATCGCGATGTAAGAAGCTTGATTTTGATACATAAAGTAGTGGAGAATCACCAGGAAGCTGAATAAATCTCATAGGAGTTAGGATGAAGAAGCTATCCCACTTTCAAATCAGGTGATCCCAGTTTTCCTGTTTGGGAATATGACAGCTTCTTTGTCATTCTAATCAAACCAGGATGAATCGCGATGTAAGAAGCTTGATTTTGATACATAAAGTAGTGGAGAATCACCAGGAAGCTGAATAAATCTCATAGGAGTTAGGATGAAGAAGCTATCCCACTTTCAAATCAGGTGATCCCAGTTTTCCTGTTTGGGAATATGACAGCTTCTTTGTCATTCTAATCAAACCAGGATGAATCGCGATGTAAGAAGCTTGATTTTGATACATAAAGTAGTGGAGAATCACCAGGAAGTTGAATAAATCTCATAGGAGTTAGGATGAAGAAGCTATCCCACTTTCAAATCAGGTGATCCCAGTTTTCCTGTTTGGGAATATGACAGCTTCTTTGTCATTCTAATCAAACCAGGATGAATCGCGATGTAAGAAGCTTGATTTTGATACATAAAGTAGTGGAGAATCACCAGGAAGCTGAATAAATCTCATAGGAGTTAGGATGAAGAAGCTATCCCACTTTCAAATCAGGTGATCCCAGTTTTCCTGTTTGGGAATATGACAGCTTCTTTGTCATTCTAATCAAACCAGGATGAATCGCGATGTAAGAAGCTTGATTTTGATACATAAAGTAGTGGAGAATCACCAGGAAGCTGAATAAATCTCATAGGAGTTAGGATGAAGAAGCTATCCCACTTTCAAATCAGGTGATCCCAGTTTTCCTGTTTGGGAATATGACAGCTTCTTTGTCATTCTAATCAAACCAGGATGAATCGCGATGTAAGAAGCTTGATTTTGATACATAAAGTAGTGGAGAATCACCAGGAAGTTGAATAAATCTCATAGGAGTTAGGATGAAGAAGCTATCCCACTTTCAAATCAGGTGATCCCAGTTTTCCTGTTTGGGAATATGACAGCTTCTTTGTCATTCTAATCAAACCAGGATGAATCGCGATGTAAGAAGCTTGATTTTGATACATAAAGTAGTGGAGAATCACCAGGAAGCTGAATAAATCTCATAGGAGTTAGGATGAAGAAGCTATCCCACTTTCAAATCAGGTGATCCCAGTTTTCCTGTTTGGGAATATGACAGCTTCTTTGTCATTCTAATCAAACCAGGATGAATCGCGATGTAAGAAGCTTGATTTTGATACATAAAGTAGTGGAGAATCACCAGGAAGCTGAATAAATCTCATAGGAGTTAGGATGAAGAAGCTATCCCACTTTCAAATCAGGTGATCCCAGTTTTCCTGTTTGGGAATATGACAGCTTCTTTGTCATTCTAATCAAACCAGGATGAATCGCGATGTAAGAAGCTTGATTTTGATACATAAAGTAGTGGAGAATCACCAGGAAGCTGAATAAATCTCATAGGAGTTAGGATGAAGAAGCTATCCCACTTTCAAATCAGGTGATCCCAGTTTTCCTGTTTGGGAATATGACAGCTTCTTTGTCATTCTAATCAAACCAGGATGAATCGCGATGTAAGAAGCTTGATTTTGATACATAAAGTAGTGGAGAATCACCAGGAAGCTGAATAAATCTCATAGGAGTTAGGATGAAGAAGCTATCCCACTTTCAAATCAGGTGATCCCAGTTTTCCTGTTTGGGAATATGACAGCTTCTTTGTCATTCTAATCAAACCAGGATGAATCGCGATGTAAGAAGCTTGATTTTGATACATAAAGTAGTGGAGAATCACCAGGAAGCTGAATAAATCTCATAGGAGTTAGGATGAAGAAGCTATCCCACTTTCAAATCAGGTGATCCCAGTTTTCCTGTTTGGGAATATGACAGCTTCTTTGTCATTCTAATCAAACCAGGATGAATCTGTTGAGTTGAGTTGATTATATTGGTATGGAGAGAAGAGGAGTTGAAGAGGAGAAGAGATGGAGAAGCTTAGGGGGTTTGGGTGTGAATGGTACGGACGTCCGTACAAGGCCGTACATGGCCGTACCGTCCGTACCAAAGGTCTCGACCAAAACTTACCCAACTCGACCAAGTGAAACGGTAACAAGGGAGTGTTACCTTGGGACTTAAGGAGAAGGGATCAGACCGTTGAGTGGATAAGGGAAGAGCGTGCCAGGCTGGAACAGGCTGTAAAGAGGCAAAGCGTGTGAGCCTTACCATCCAATCATCCGGAAAGCAACCTTGACTCTACATGCTTCAATAGTGCCCATTTCGCCTCTTGTAAACCCTAATGCCTTCTATATAAATATGTAACCTCACTCATTAATAAGATCAATCAGTTCGAGTCTCTCTAATCTCTTAGACTATGGTTTTCTCTTAGACACTAAACGGCTCTTTCTAGTCTCTTAATCTTTCACAAACTTCTCTTAATCACTTCCTAAACACTCTCTTTATTCTAATCACTCTAAAGATCTCTTAATCTCATATGGTATCAGAGCCAGGTTCATTTGAATCTGGGGTTTGATCTTTAGAGAGTTACAAGCTAAACGTCTTTGAAGCTACACGCGAGTAGTCTTGAAGGTGTTGAAGCTGTGGTTCGTTCTAGTTGAAGCTGTGCTACGTTCTGTGGGTTTGCGTGATTCTAGACTCAAGGTTGGTGTGTACGAGATCCAAGATACAAGTTTTCAAGTCAAGCAAAGATGGAACAGGGATGAACATGAGGATGAAGGTAGCGGTTACTTTCAAAGGTAGCAACTACCTTGTGTGGTCTCGGATGGTGAAGACTGCGGTGGGAAGTAAGGGTTTGTGGGGGCACATCACAACAGGGGAGGCTCCGAAACTCATTACTCAGGGAGGAGATCAAGAAGAGGTCTCCAATGAAGCGGCTGTGGAGAAATGGCAACAAGAAGACATGCTGGTGATGACGGTTCTACACGCATCCTTGGACCCAGCTATCTTGGATGCCTACAGCTACTGTGAATCAGCCAAGGAGCTGTGGGACACGCTGAAGAAGGTGTATGGGAACATTTCCAACCTCAGCCGTGTGTTTGAAGTGAAGCTAGCGATCAACCGTCTTGCACAAGAGGACATGGAGTTCACTAAGCACTTGGGGAGGTTCAGGTCCTTATGGTCAGAGCTGGAGATGCTGAGGCCGAGCACAACTGATCCAGATCAGTTGAATGAGAGGCGCGAGCAAGACAAGGTCTTTGGTCTGCTTCTCACACTGAACCCGGCCTACACCCAGCTCATCCAGCACATGTTAAGGTCAGACAAGCTTCCGGACCTTGAGGAGGTGTGTGCACAAATCCAAAGGGAGCAGGGATCTATGGGTTTGTTTGGAGGAAAGGGGGAGCTCTCTCTTGCCAATCAAGCAGCTCATGAGGATTCAACCGAGGCTCCACAAGCAAACAAGGCATCTCACGGGAAGTACGAGGACAGGAAGTTCAATGGCAACTGTGATCATTGCAAGAAGCATGGTCATAAGAAGAGCCAATGCTGGATACTGCACCCACACCTCAAGCCGGCCAAGTTCATGAAGGAGCGTGAGGGAAGGGCAAATGTGACTGAAGGTTCAAGTGGAGCTGGCACCAGCAAGATCAGTGAAGTGGATGGGCTTGGAGGCAATGATGGGAATGGGAAGTCTCTGGTGGCTTACACAGGCGCCTCAAGCTCCCGCAGCAATGATGACTACATCAAGAGATCAGACCTTGATGCCCTCTTCAAAATGCTAAAGGAAAACGGTAACACTTACGGTTATTCCTTTGGAGCTTCTATGATTGCATATAAGGATGATCACTTGATTAGAGAACTAGTAGAACGGTTAGAAGCTAGGAATGGGTATAGACATGCTCACATTGCTAGAACTGATAAGATGCATCCATCACTTAGTAATCTATGCCATAATGCTAAACGAGTAAGTAAACCATTGATTGTTGATTCTGGTGCATCACATCATATGATAAGTGATGAAAACTTGATTAAGGATATAGAACCTACACATGGGCATGTGATGATAGCAAATGGGGATAAGATACCCATTAGAGGAATAGGAAAGCTTAAGCTGTTTAACAAAGAATCTAGAGCTTTTTACATGCCTGAATTCACATCAAACCTATTATCAGTGAAGAAATGTACTAATGATTTACAATGCAATGTTATCTTTAGTCCTAATGATGTGAAGTTTCAGGATATTGAGAGCAGCAGATTGATTGGGAAAGGGGTGACTAAGGGAGATCTCTATATGCTTGAAGAACTCACTTCTGTTCCTGATTATAGTTGCTCGTTTACTTCTGCTTCTTTGTTGAATAAAAATGCATTGTGGCATGCTAGAGTAGGACACCCTCATGTTAAAGCTTTGAACTTAATGGTACCAGGTGTTGTGTTTGAGAACAAGGATTGTGAAGCTTGTATTTTAGGCAAGCATTGTAGAACTGTGTTTCAAAAGTCTACTACCGTTTATGATAATTGCTTTGATCTAATTCACTCAGATGTGTGGACTGCCCCTTGCTTATCTAGAGATAGTTATAAGTATTTTGTCACATTCATTGATGAAAAATCCAAATACACCTGGTTAACCTTAATTCAGACCAAAGATAGGGTACTTGATGCATTTAGGAACTTTCAAACTTATGTAACTAACCATTATCATGCTAAGATTAAAATTTTGAGATCAGATAATGGAGGGGAGTACACGAGTCATGCATTCAAGCAACACCTATCACAACATGGGATCCTACATCAAACAAGCTGTCCTTATACTCCACAGCAAAATGGAGTGGCTGAGAGGAAGAATAGGCATCTCATGGAAGTGGCAAGGTCACTTATGTTTCAGAGTAATGTTCCAAAGAGATTTTGGAGTGATGCGGTTGCCACTGCTTGTTACCTGATAAACAGAACCCCAACCAAAGTTCTGAATGAGAAGGCTCCATTTGAAGTTCTGAACAGGTACAAGCCAGCTCTTGATTATTTGCGAGTCTTTGGATGCCTATGCTTTGTACTCAAACCAGGAGAGATGATCAACAAGCTAGAAGCAAGAAGCACTAAGGCTGTGTTCATAGGATACTCAGCTACACAGAAAGGATACAAATGCTATGATCCTATAGCAAGGAGAGTTCTTGTATCTAGAGATGTGAAGTTCTTGGAAGATAGAGGATACTATGAAGAAAAGAATCAAGAAGACCTGAAGGACTTAACATCAGACAAGGCCACCACCTTGCGGATCATTCTTGAAGGTCTTGGAATCAGTACATCCCAGGATCCAAGGAATCACGCAACTACACCTCCTGAAGTTGGTTCACCATCCCACCTTGATCATGAGGGAGGAGAGGAGCATGAGGAGCCTATGCAAGAGGCCAACCAAGATGAAGGAGGAGTAGAGAATGAAGGAGAAGAGAGCATAGGCTCGGATGGTCATGGACATGATCATGGTGTGACACAAACACCTTCTCAAGATGAAGTGGTAGAAGAACAACAGGAAGAAGAACCGGTTGTGCAGCCACTAAGAAGGAGTACAAGGATAAGGAAGGATCCTTCCAGTTGGGTAAACACGAGAGTGTACTACAATGCCCAAGCTGTGGAGCATCCTTCTCAAGCCGTGTGCTCCTTTGCTCAATATCCAGAAGCACATTGCGCTTTCATGGTAAACTTGGATGAGAATCACATCCCAAGAAGCTATGAAGAAGCAATGAAAGATAAAGAATGGAAGGAATCAGTTGGAGATGAGGCAGGAGCAATGATCAAGAATGATACATGGTATGAGAGTGAGTTACCAAAAGGGAAGAAGGCTGTGACTAGTAGATGGATATTCACAATCAAGTACAAAGCGGATGGAAAGGTTGAGAGGAAGAAGTCAAGGCTAGTTGCAAGAGGTTTCACTCAAACTTATGGAGAAGATTACATAGAAACCTTTGCACCAGTAGCTAAACTCCACACAATCCGGATTGTACTGAGCTTAGCTGTGAATCTTGGATGGGGGTTATGGCAAATGGATGTGAAGAATGCGTTTCTACAAGGTGAACTTGAGGATGAAGTGTATATGCATCCACCTCCAGGCCTTGAACACTTAGTGAAGAGTGGAAATGTGTTGAGACTGAAGAAAGCCATCTATGGGCTGAAGCAATCACCAAGAGCTTGGTACAACAAGTTGAGTACTACTCTGAATGGCCGAGGCTTCAAGAAGTCTGAACTAGATCACACCCTCTTCACACTCACGACTCCCTCAGGTATGATTGCACTTCTTGTGTATGTTGATGATATCATTATCACAGGGAGTGATAAGGAAGGTATCATAGCAACCAAGGAGTTTCTTAAATCCATGTTTGAGATTAAAGACTTGGGAGAAATGAAATACTTTCTTGGAATTGAGATATGTAGATCCAAGGAAGGTTTGTTCATGTCCCAAAGGAAGTATACACTTGATCTTTTGAAAGGTGCAGGTGCTTATGGAGGCAAGACAGCAAGGATGCCTATGGAGGATGGCTACAAAGTCCCACGAGAGGGGGAGATTGAAGACAGCAAACCTTATCAGGATCCTAAACTCTATAGAAAACTAGTTGGCAAATTGATTTATCTCACTATAACTAGACCTGACATTTGTTTTGCTGTGAATCAGGTGAGTCAACACATGCAAGTACCTAAGGAACATCATTGGCGCATGGTGGAGAGGATCTTGATGTATCTCAACGGCTCACCTGATCAAGGAGTATGGATGGGCTGCAATGGAAGCACTGAAGTGGTGGGATACTGTGATGCGGATTGGGCTGGTGATAGAGCAGACAGGAGATCAACCACAGGCTATTGCACATTCATTGGAGGCAACTTGGTGACTTGGAAGAGTAAGAAGCAGAAGGTGGTGTCTTGCTCAAGTGCAGAAGCTGAGTATAGAGCTATGCTGAAGCTCACCAACGAGTTAGTATGGATCAAAGGCATCTTGAAGCATTTGGAGATTGATCAAGCCACGCCAATGACCATGCATTGTGACAACCAAGCAGCTATCCACATTGCCTCCAACTCGGTGTTCCATGAGAGAACCAAGCACATTGAAGTTGATTGCCACAAGGTGAGGCAGATGATCATCTTAGGAGTCATCTTGCCATGCTACACAAGAAGTGAAGATCAGTTAGCGGATGTGTTCACCAAGGCTGCAAGGCAGAAGACAATGGAGTCCATTCACATACGGTTGGGCCTCATTGATCTTGGGAAGAGAAGGAGCTGATCCCCTTGGCTGTGAGGTCTTTACTCTTTTTCCCTTATCAAGGTTTTATCCCAATGGGTTTTCCTTGGTAAGGTTTTTAATGAGGAAGATCTCATAGCTATCCAAGCTTAGGCTTTCACAAAGCTAAGCTTGAGGGGGAGTGTTGAGTTGAGTTGATTATATTGGTATGGAGAGAAGAGGAGTTGAAGAGGAGAAGAGATGGAGAAGCTTAGGGGTTTGGGTGTGAATGGTACGGACGTCCGTACAAGGCCGTACATGGCCGTACCGTCCGTACCAAAGGTCTCGACCAAAACTTACCCAACTCGACCAAGTGAAACGGTAACAAGGGAGTGTTACCTTGGGGACTTAAGGAGAAGGGATCAGACCGTTGAGTGGATAAGGGAAGAGCGTGCCAGGCTGGAACAGGCTGTAAAGAGGCAAAGCGTGTGAGCCTTACCATCCAATCATCCGGAAAGCAACCTTGACTCTACATGCTTCAATAGTGCCCATTTCGCCTCTTGTAAACCCTAATGCCTTCTATATAAATATGTAACCTCACTCATTAATAAGATCAATCAGTTCGAGTCTCTCTAATCTCTTAGACTATGGTTTTCTCTTAGACACTAAACGGCTCTTTCTAGTCTCTTAATCTTTCACAAACTTCTCTTAATCACTTCCTAAACACTCTCTTTATTCTAATCACTCTAAAGATCTCTTAATCTCATAGAATCGCGATGTAAGAAGCTTGATTTTGATACATAAAGTAGTGGAGAATCACCAGGAAGCTGAATAAATCTCATAGGAGTTAGGATGAAGAAGCTATCCCACTTTCAAATCAGGTGATCCCAGTTTTCCTGTTTGGGAATATGACAGCTTCTTTGTCATTCTAATCAAACCAGGATGAATCGCGATGTAAGAAGCTTGATTTTGATACATAAAGTAGTGGAGAATCACCAGGAAGCTGAATAAATCTCATAGGAGTTAGGATGAAGAAGCTATCCCACTTTCAAATCAGGTGATCCCAGTTTTCCTGTTTGGGAATATGACAGCTTCTTTGTCATTCTAATCAAACCAGGATGAATCGCGATGTAAGAAGCTTGATTTTGATACATAAAGTAGTGGAGAATCACCAGGAAGCTGAATAAATCTCATAGGAGTTAGGATGAAGAAGCTATCCCACTTTCAAATCAGGTGATCCCAGTTTTCCTGTTTGGGAATATGACAGCTTCTTTGTCATTCTAATCAAACCAGGATGAATCGCGATGTAAGAAGCTTGATTTTGATACATAAAGTAGTGGAGAATCACCAGGAAGCTGAATAAATCTCATAGGAGTTAGGATGAAGAAGCTATCCCACTTTCAAATCAGGTGATCCCAGTTTTCCTGTTTGGGAATATGACAGCTTCTTTGTCATTCTAATCAAACCAGGATGAATCGCGATGTAAGAAGCTTGATTTTGATACATAAAGTAGTGGAGAATCACCAGGAAGCTGAATAAATCTCATAGGAGTTAGGATGAAGAAGCTATCCCACTTTCAAATCAGGTGATCCCAGTTTTCCTGTTTGGGAATATGACAGCTTCTTTGTCATTCTAATCAAACCAGGATGAATCGCGATGTAAGAAGCTTGATTTTGATACATAAAGTAGTGGAGAATCACCAGGAAGCTGAATAAATCTCATAGGAGTTAGGATGAAGAAGCTATCCCACTTTCAAATCAGGTGATCCCAGTTTTCCTGTTTGGGAATATGACAGCTTCTTTGTCATTCTAATCAAACCAGGATGAATCGCGATGTAAGAAGCTTGATTTTGATACATAAAGTAGTGGAGAATCACCAGGAAGCTGAATAAATCTCATAGGAGTTAGGATGAAGAAGCTATCCCACTTTCAAATCAGGTGATCCCAGTTTTCCTGTTTGGGAATATGACAGCTTCTTTGTCATTCTAATCAAACCAGGATGAATCGCGATGTAAGAAGCTTGATTTTGATACATAAAGTAGTGGAGAATCACCAGGAAGCTGAATAAATCTCATAGGAGTTAGGATGAAGAAGCTATCCCACTTTCAAATCAGGTGATCCCAGTTTTCCTGTTTGGGAATATGACAGCTTCTTTGTCATTCTAATCAAACCAGGATGAATCGCGATGTAAGAAGCTTGATTTTGATACATAAAGTAGTGGAGAATCACCAGGAAGCTGAATAAATCTCATAGGAGTTAGGATGAAGAAGCTATCCCACTTTCAAATCAGGTGATCCCAGTTTTCCTGTTTGGGAATATGACAGCTTCTTTGTCATTCTAATCAAACCAGGATGAATCGCGATGTAAGAAGCTTGATTTTGATACATAAAGTAGTGGAGAATCACCAGGAAGTGAATAAATCTCATAGGAGTTAGGATGAAGAAGCTATCCCACTTTCAAATCAGGTGATCCCAGTTTTCCTGTTTGGGAATATGACAGCTTCTTTGTCATTCTAATCAAACCAGGATGAATCGCGATGTAAGAAGCTTGATTTTGATACATAAAGTAGTGGAGAATCACCAGGAAGCTGAATAAATCTCATAGGAGTTAGGATGAAGAAGCTATCCCACTTTCAAATCAGGTGATCCCAGTTTTCCTGTTTGGGAATATGACAGCTTCTTTGTCATTCTAATCAAACCAGGATGAATCGCGATGTAAGAAGCTTGATTTTGATACATAAAGTAGTGGAGAATCACCAGGAAGCTGAATAAATCTCATAGGAGTTAGGATGAAGAAGCTATCCCACTTTCAAATCAGGTGATCCCAGTTTTCCTGTTTGGGAATATGACAGCTTCTTTGTCATTCTAATCAAACCAGGATGAATCGCGATGTAAGAAGCTTGATTTTGATACATAAAGTAGTGGAGAATCACCAGGAAGCTGAATAAATCTCATAGGAGTTAGGATGAAGAAGCTATCCCACTTTCAAATCAGGTGATCCCAGTTTTCCTGTTTGGGAATATGACAGCTTCTTTGTCATTCTAATCAAACCAGGATGAATCGCGATGTAAGAAGCTTGATTTTGATACATAAAGTAGTGGAGAATCACCAGGAAGCTGAATAAATCTCATAGGAGTTAGGATGAAGAAGCTATCCCACTTTCAAATCAGGTGATCCCAGTTTTCCTGTTTGGGAATATGACAGCTTCTTTGTCATTCTAATCAAACCAGGATGAATCGCGATGTAAGAAGCTTGATTTTGATACATAAAGTAGTGGAGAATCACCAGGAAGCTGAATAAATCTCATAGGAGTTAGGATGAAGAAGCTATCCCACTTTCAAATCAGGTGATCCCAGTTTTCCTGTTTGGGAATATGACAGCTTCTTTGTCATTCTAATCAAACCAGGATGAATCGCGATGTAAGAAGCTTGATTTTGATACATAAAGTAGTGGAGAATCACCAGGAAGCTGAATAAATCTCATAGGAGTTAGGATGAAGAAGCTATCCCACTTTCAAATCAGGTGATCCCAGTTTTCCTGTTTGGGAATATGACAGCTTCTTTGTCATTCTAATCAAACCAGGATGAATCGCGATGTAAGAAGCTTGATTTTGATACATAAAGTAGTGGAGAATCACCAGGAAGCTGAATAAATCTCATAGGAGTTAGGATGAAGAAGCTATCCCACTTTCAAATCAGGTGATCCCAGTTTTCCTGTTTGGGAATATGACAGCTTCTTTGTCATTCTAATCAAACCAGGATGAATCGCGATGTAAGAAGCTTGATTTTGATACATAAAGTAGTGGAGAATCACCAGGAAGCTGAATAAATCTCATAGGAGTTAGGATGAAGAAGCTATCCCACTTTCAAATCAGGTGATCCCAGTTTTCCTGTTTGGGAATATGACAGCTTCTTTGTCATTCTAATCAAACCAGGATGAATCGCGATGTAAGAAGCTTGATTTTGATACATAAAGTAGTGGAGAATCACCAGGAAGCTGAATAAATCTCATAGGAGTTAGGATGAAGAAGCTATCCCACTTTCAAATCAGGTGATCCCAGTTTTCCTGTTTGGGAATATGACAGCTTCTTTGTCATTCTAATCAAACCAGGATGAATCGCGATGTAAGAAGCTTGATTTTGATACATAAAGTAGTGGAGAATCACCAGGAAGCTGAATAAATCTCATAGGAGTTAGGATGAAGAAGCTATCCCACTTTCAAATCAGGTGATCCCAGTTTTCCTGTTTGGGAATATGACAGCTTCTTTGTCATTCTAATCAAACCAGGATGAATCGCGATGTAAGAAGCTTGATTTTGATACATAAAGTAGTGGAGAATCACCAGGAAGCTGAATAAATCTCATAGGAGTTAGGATGAAGAAGCTATCCCACTTTCAAATCAGGTGATCCCAGTTTTCCTGTTTGGGAATATGACAGCTTCTTTGTCATTCTAATCAAACCAGGATGAATCGCGATGTAAGAAGCTTGATTTTGATACATAAAGTAGTGGAGAATCACCAGGAAGCTGAATAAATCTCATAGGAGTTAGGATGAAGAAGCTATCCCACTTTCAAATCAGGTGATCCCAGTTTTCCTGTTTGGGAATATGACAGCTTCTTTGTCATTCTAATCAAACCAGGATGAATCGCGATGTAAGAAGCTTGATTTTGATACATAAAGTAGTGGAGAATCACCAGGAAGCTGAATAAATCTCATAGGAGTTAGGATGAAGAAGCTATCCCACTTTCAAATCAGGTGATCCCAGTTTTCCTGTTTGGGAATATGACAGCTTCTTTGTCATTCTAATCAAACCAGGATGAATCGCGATGTAAGAAGCTTGATTTTGATACATAAAGTAGTGGAGAATCACCAGGAAGCTGAATAAATCTCATAGGAGTTAGGATGAAGAAGCTATCCCACTTTCAAATCAGGTGATCCCAGTTTTCCTGTTTGGGAATATGACAGCTTCTTTGTCATTCTAATCAAACCAGGATGAATCGCGATGTAAGAAGCTTGATTTTGATACATAAAGTAGTGGAGAATCACCAGGAAGCTGAATAAATCTCATAGGAGTTAGGATGAAGAAGCTATCCCACTTTCAAATCAGGTGATCCCAGTTTTCCTGTTTGGGAATATGACAGCTTCTTTGTCATTCTAATCAAACCAGGATGAATCGCGATGTAAGAAGCTTGATTTTGAAACATAAAGTAGTGGAGAATCACCAGGAAGCTGAATAAATCTCATAGGAGTTAGGATGAAGAAGCTATCCCACTTTCAAATCAGGTGATCCCAGTTTTCCTGTTTGGGAATATGACAGCTTCTTTGTCATTCTAATCAAACCAGGATGAATCGCGATGTAAGAAGCTTGATTTTGATACATAAAGTAGTGGAGAATCACCAGGAAGCTGAATAAATCTCATAGGAGTTAGGATGAAGAAGCTATCCCACTTTCAAATCAGGTGATCCCAGTTTTCCTGTTTGGGAATATGACAGCTTCTTTGTCATTCTAATCAAACCAGGATGAATCGCGATGTAAGAAGCTTGATTTTGATACATAAAGTAGTGGAGAATCACCAGGAAGCTGAATAAATCTCATAGGAGTTAGGATGAAGAAGCTATCCCACTTTCAAATCAGGTGATCCCAGTTTTCCTGTTTGGGAATATGACAGCTTCTTTGTCATTCTAATCAAACCAGGATGAATCGCGATGTAAGAAGCTTGATTTTGATACATAAAGTAGTGGAGAATCACCAGGAAGTCGAATAAATCTCATAGGAGTTAGGATGAAGAAGCTATCCCACTTTCAAATCAGGTGATCCCAGTTTTCCTGTTTGGGAATATGACAGCTTCTTTGTCATTCTAATCAAACCAGGATGAATCGCGATGTAAGAAGCTTGATTTTGATACATAAAGTAGTGGAGAATCACCAGGAAGTCGAATAAATCTCACAGGAGTTAGGATGAAGAATGTTGAGATGAGAGAATAAAGAGTTGATATATTGAGAGAGGAAGAGAGTTGGAGTAGACAGTAACTTTGGAGTTTTACTGTGGTAACTTTAGTTTAACCACAGTAACAACTTGGGAAGTTATCTGATGGCATGAGAAGGTAACTTAGTGAAGGGAAGAGAGTAAACTCGACCAAAGAGGATAAGGAAGGATAAGGGAGCACTTTGACAGCCTGTATGATGCTGGAAAGGAGAGGATGCTTTTCTACTAGTGCAAGCATGTGAGATATGATTTTTAATGAGATCTCTACTCTGGTTGTGTGTATGTGTGTATAAACTCCAATGGAGACAGATGAGAGCTTAGTTCTAGGTGATTTAAGAACAGAGATGGGTGAGAGTGTTTAAGTGTTTAAGAGACTAAAGAGAATGAGATTAAGAGACTGAGAGACTAGAGAGAGACTGAGAGAATAAGAGACTGAAGATTAGGGAAGGAGAAGGGAAACCCCCTTTCTCTCTTAAGAGTTACAAAACGTCCAAGACACATCCTTATATAGGCTTTACATCATTGCAACTCATAAACCTATATCTAATGGATAGAAATAACTTAAGGAGAATGGATGGTGAGGATGAGTTGGTCTTGTTGTGATCTGAGTGATGTGTGCTGATTGGATGAGCTAAGCTGGCTCACTTTAATTCAAACAAGGCTGTGCTGTGATTGGCTCTCCTTAGGCTCCTTTGTATCTGTCTACAGATCAGTCTAGGTGCATGGTCGTGGCTGCTCTTCCTTTACAGCAACAGCCAGCCTGTCCATGCCCCAAAGTAACCAATCAGCTCCACACAGCATCTTCTTGATTCCCTTTGACTAGATTCAAACCTTGGTGCCTCACATCCTGAATAGTAATCCAAATAGTGAATAGTCAACCTGAATAGTGACTAGTGATTCACTATTCACTTTTACACCAACTTGCCCAACCTTCTCCAATCTTACTGTGGTAACTCTCCAAAGTTACTGTGGTAACTTTGGAGTTACTGTCTGACCCAAATCTTCTCTAAATGGTGTCTAAGTCTTTCCTAGACTTAACTCCCCAAGATAACTACTTCAGAACTCTTCTGAAGCTTGATTGAACTCTTCTTGACATCTTCTAGAGCTTTCCCTATTGTTGTACAAGCTCTATCTTCTCTTCAGTTCAACACTCCCCCTCAAGCTTGACTTTAGGAGATCCTAAGCCAAGCTTGGAACTCTGAAGAGTCTCCCTCATTAAAAACCTTACAAGGAAAACCCATTGGGACAAAACCTTGCAAGGGAAAAAGAGTAGAGCTCTCCAAAGCCTAGGGATTGGCCAGTGAGCTCTTGTGCCTTAGAACCAGTGTGGTTGGACACAAGAAGCTCTGGATCACGGCCTAACAGGTGCAGCAACACAGCTTTGCGCACACTTCACACTTCAGCTTCACCTCTTTATGGAACCGGTTTGAAGTCTCCCCCTCTCAACTGACTTCACAGCCATCTTAGAGAAGCTAGGACACGACCAGATCATCTTCAAAAACACTAGTGAGGCTGATCAACACTTCACACACGGCTTGCCCTCTTCATAGAACTGGTTTGGATCTCCCCCTCTCAACAGACTTCTCAGCCATCTTAGAGAAGCTAGGAACTGACCAGGAACATCTTTAGTGAGGCTCAAGCAATGGTACCTGATACATTATCCCAAAGGTGCATCAGTACCTATCAAAAACAAGAAAATGAATATCCTGCATCACACTTGATGCACACAATCTCACAATTCAATCACAATCATCTTAATTATCTTTTCAAGCACAAGCAATTAGTAAGATGAATGAAAAAGATTGAAAAGAGTTTCAAAAGTCTAAGGGAACTTCCCTTGTGTTTTTGTGAGTTTCCAAACTCTCTCAATGCACCATCTTCATGGCATCATCAACTCCTTGGAAAGGCAGAATGGATTCATCAGCTTCTCCTCAATCACCTCTCATTGAAGCCACATTGATGGAGAGCCTTCTTCCTCACTCGCCAAGGCTGCTCTGAACAGCCTCTTGCCTAGACACGCCACTGACTTGGTCCGGTTGATGATCCTTGTAGAAGCTTTTGCAAAAGACTTGTTACTGACCATGGATCATATGCATTCAGACTCCCCCTCAAGCTTAGAACCGAGACTAGAAGGAGCTAAGCTTGTGATGATCCTATGCATCCCCATGGTCTAATAACTATCATCTTTCATGATAGCTTTCTTCTTGTGAGTTTACTCTCTTCCTTAACCAGGAACTAGGGTGTTTGAATCACCATAGAGAGTCTCACAAGACACACCTCTCATTGCATAATGACCCATGCTACACTTCCTGTAGACTAAGGACTAGATATGTCCAATGGTATTATGCAATGGCTATCTCTCATTGCATACTCAATCACACTACACTTCCTGTAGATTATGGACTAACATGTCCTAGTGATGATATGCAATGGCACAAGACCTTTGTCTTTACATTCTTGGTTGTTGGTGAGTTACATGTATCCCATTCCTTGTGTACCTAACACCACCACAACTCAATGCAAAATCAGATCATCCCATTGGGATCAAACCAAGATTATCCATCCTGTTTGATCACCAATGCCACAATAATATATGATACTTGAAACAAGCTAGACAATCAAGACAATCAAGCAAAGACAATCAATTTAGTTTTTTTTTTTTTAAATGCAACAATAACTGAATGCATTAGGTTACATACTCACTATATGAATGAAATAGATTTAACCCAAATGAAACACAAGCCTAGATGATACTTATGCAATCAAGGGGACAAGAGTGACACAATTCATGCTTATGCTCACTAGTTTTTATCAATGCCAATGATCCAAATAGCTTAGACAAACTTCTAAATGCTTATAAGACATCACTGATGGATTTAACTATGGCATAGCAACAATCAGACCTTTAGGCTCATTTTTAAATGCATTACTACATGAATGCACAATCTTAAAGCTTTAGCTATATGAATGCAACAGGTTCAATCCATGAGCAATATTAAGGCTATGCACAACAGTTTCAATCAAAACCAATGATGCAAGCAACTTAGACAATTTCTAATTGATGCAAGACTTTCATTGATGGATTAAACATAGGCAAAGCATCAGATAACAATAGGATTGAACTTAGACAGTATGAGATATGATTATGTATGCAAAATAACTTACCAATCATGATGCAAGCAGCAGAGACATTCTACTCAATTCTACAACACATTCATGATGATTCAAGCTATGACAACACTCAAGACAATGCAATAAACAAAACATGAGATTCTGGGACTCTAGACATTACTTACTATCAATATGACAATGCAACAGCAAAACAATTTCAGTGCAATTAGTCTAGACATACTACTAGAAGCTATAAACACTTAATGGAATTAGGGAAAGCACATAGTATAATCAGGAGTTAAACCTATCAAGACATATTAAGATAGATGAGATTAGGTTTACTCCCTTGGTTAAGATGATGAGGAGTGGTTCTCAGAGTTACCACTTGAATCCTTACTTCTTCTTCTTCTCTTATTGCAATCACCCTTCTGAAGTCACCACCATGATGGAATGCTTGTGGATGCTTCAGCTACTTCTTCAATCACCTCACAATAGAAGCCGCCTTGATAGAGTAGCCTTCTTCTTCACACAGCCAAGAGTGCTCTGTCTTAGTTTGAGCACCCTCTTGAATAGGCACGCCACTGCCTAGACCCGGTTGGCTTCTTCTTCTGATACTTGCAATGTTAAGAAGAAGAGCACGAGTGAGTTCTACAACCATCTGTGCTTCTCCCTTTCTTGTAACACCTCTCCATTGTACACACAATGGGCATCATTCTTTCTCTTTCAACTCGGATTTGATGATGAACTAGGAGCACCTTTTGTGAACCTGAAACATCACTCAAACTCTAGCCAAGATAAGACACAATTGCATTGGGATCAATCCTTGACTTCATCAAGTTTGATCACCAATGTCTCAAGCTTTATAACATTAGATAGAATCAAGACAATGTCAAGTTCTTATCTATGCAAGCAACCATTCTCTAAATACTAAGCAAGACCTTATCAGATTCAAGTCAAAGTATTTAGGCAATTTTAATCACTCCTTAATATGCAACTTAGACTTTAATCTAAATGCAACAATCCAAAGCAGCAACAAGGCAGTATGCATTAATCTTAACAGTTTCTAACACATGAAAGCAAGAATGATTAGATATAATCTATCATCTTAACAGGACAAGTTAATTTAGAGCTGTCATTAAGCATTTACCATTTTCAATAGTATTGATGTCAAAACTTGATTAATAAATCATCAAGTTTGATTCCCAATAACACAAGCAATGCAACAGATAGACACAAGGCATTATCAAGTTCTATTCTTTGCAAGCTAGCTCTCTAAGAACAATCAAGATCCTAACAGATTCAAGACAAGTTACTTAGGCACTTTTAAAAACTTCTTTACTCAGCAATTTAGACATGAATCTAATGCTTCAATGTAAGACAGCCACAAGACTATATGCAACAGCTTTCAATTCCGTTTCAATCCATGTATGCAAGCAGATTCAATTAATCACAACAAGCATCACTATGATTCGGAGCTAAGCATATTAACAATCTTAATCACCAAACCAGGCTCTTTAAGCATACTGAGACAGATTCTAAAAGTATTCATTTAGCAATCTTTAAACAATTCTCAGGTTTTCAATCACATCACAACCAGTCAATATACTCAAGCTTTATACAAGAGAAAGAGGTTTCTTACAGCCAAGGAACTAGTGTTAGTTCCTTGAAACTCCATAGAACATGGCAAGACAGTGAGCTGTTGGTGTCGATTCCAACTTCTCCTTCTCCCATGGACCTTTCTCTTGAACTCTCCATGTCAAAGACCCCACCTTTCTTCATGTTAAGTTCGCCACATCAGTACCAGCTGAAAGCTATCACCTTTCTTCTTGGACAGTGGATAAGACCTAGCTTGGACATAGCTTTGAAGCTTGGTTGATGAGATCGCCTCACACACCATTGCTTCCAAGGTTCTTTCTTCTTCATGGGCTTCATGAGAGAGGGTAGGTCGGCCAGAGACAGCTTCTGGACACCATGGATGAGCACACCTTCTTCTTGAAGAGTAGAACAACCGGCTGGACCATGGAGCTTCTTCTTGGCTTCAAGCGACATGGAGGAGAGCTATGAGCTTCAGCAGAAGCAAGAACCAAGTTCTAATGAACCTGGCTCTGATACCATATGATTTTTAAAGAGATCTCTACTCTGGTTGTGTGTATGTGTGTATAAACTCCAATGGAGACAGATGAGAGCTTAGTTCTAGGTGATTTAAGAACAGAGATGGGTGAGAGTGTTTAAGTGTTTAAGAGACTAAAGAGAATGAGATTAAGAGACTGAGAGACTAGAGAGAGACTGAGAGAATAAGAGACTGAAGATTAGGGAAGGAGAAGGGAAACCCCCTTTCTCTCTTAAGAGTTACAAAACGTCCAAGACACATCCTTATATAGGCTTTACATCATTGCAACTCATAAACCTATATCTAATGGATAGAAATAACTTAAGGAGAATGGATGGTGAGGATGAGTTGGTCTTGTTGTGATCTGAGTGATGTGTGCTGATTGGATGAGCTAAGCTGGCTCACTTTAATTCAAACAAGGCTGTGCTGTGATTGGCTCTCCTTAGGCTCCTTTGTATCTGTCTACAGATCAGTCTAGGTGCATGGTCGTGGCTGCTCTTCCTTTACAGCAACAGCCAGCCTGTCCATGCCCCAAAGTAACCAATCAGCTCCACACATCTTCTTGATTCCCTTTGACTAGATTCAAACCTTGGTGCCTCACATCCTGAATAGTAATCCAAATAGTGAATAGTCAACTGAAAGTGACTAGTGATTCACTATTCACTTTTACACCAACTTGCCCAACCTTCTCCAATCTTACTGTGGTAACTCTCCAAAGTTACTGTGGTAACTTTGGAGTTACTGTCTGACCCAAATCTTCTCTAAATGGTGTCTAAGTCTTTCCTAGACTTAACTCCCCAAGATAACTACTTCAGAACTCTTCTGAAGCTTGATTGAACTCTTCTTGACATCTTCTAGAGCTTTCCCTATTGTTGTACAAGCTCTATCTTCTCTTCAGTTCAACATGAGAAAGCACAGCCAAGTGATTCAAAAGGAGTTCCAGCCTGTCCTTTGACTACACATGCTTATACATTTCGAAATTCCTTGTTGCTCTCTCTTTATATACTTGTAAACCCTCATCAGTATTAATTAATGGAGTTTTGAGTCTCTCTCTCTTAAGTCTCTCTCTTGTTCTTAATCTCCAATCTCTTTAATTCTCAGATTAGGCTTAATCACTCTTTAAATCACCAAATCTAATATGGTATCAGAGCCAGGTTCCTTTAAAAGGAGAGAGTGATTTTGTTTTTCTAAATGTTCTTGAGTGTTCTTGAGTGTTCTTGAGAGTTCTTGAGGTTTTTCAAGAGCTAGATCCTTTAAAAGTCAAGTTTGTGTCTGTTGGTGTTTCTTTTGGAGAGTCAGCTTCAAGGGAGTCCCTTTAGGTGTTTGACAAGGTCAGAAGATGGGTCTAGCTTGTGGTTCAGCAAGGCGTGAAGAGAAGGAAGAGAGAGGGAATGAGTGGGGGTGGTTCTCACAAATGAAAACGACTCTGAAGAGGTGTGGAGTTTGGAGAAACCATGAGAAGGAAGAGTCTTTGAAGGGTAAAGCTGCTGAGAAAGATCAGACAGCAAGAGAAACAAGTGGAAATTGCTTTAGTCTTGAAGAAAGTACACTGCTTGAGAAGATTGAAGATGTTTATGAGAACAAGATCAGTCTTAGGAGAGTGTATGAAGTCAAGAAGGTGATTAGTGGAGGTAAACCAGGAAGAGAAGAGTTCAATAACCATGTGAGGAAGCTACAACATTTGTGGGTTGAACTACAAGGGTTGAGATCCCATGTGGATGGGGATGCTACACAAGAGCAAGAGACGGTCTTGAAGCTCTTGGCGAGCATGGAGTCATCATATGGGTGGCTGGTAGAGATGGTTCTAAGAGGGGAACAGCTTCCGGAAATGGAAGAGATTTGTGGGCTTATAAGAAGGGCGTATGAGATAATGAGAGATGATGAGAGGCTAACCATGAGTAGGAGTGAGAGCTCATGGAGGCCAACTGGGAGTAGGAGTGAGAGCTTCCAGAAGCTAACCATGAGTAGGAGTGAGGGCTCATGGAGGCTAACCGGGAGTAGGAGTGAGGGCTTCCGGAAGAAGAGAAGGTGCAGAATGCTATCCAAAGCTTCTATCAACATAGGAAAGGGTAGAAAGAGAGTTGTGGGAGAGTGTTCTTACTCAGCCTACATGGGGGAATCAGTAGAAGACAGTGGGGTGTTAAGAGAGCAGGAGAAAGGGAGTGGAGCTGATGATCGCATCACCAGGAAGGAATGGAGAGTGTTCATGGAACATGTACAAGCCTTAGCAGCAAGCAAGAAGCATGCTATACAATCCGGAGCTTCTAAACCCATGGTGATTGATTCTGGAGCAAGTCATCATATGATCAGTGATAGGAGGCTTATAAGTGAGATCAAGGCTGCAACAGGGAGTGTTAGGATAGCTAATGGTGCTATGATCCCAATAGAAGGAGTGGGAAAGCTCAACTGTTTGAGAAGGACACGGCTGCCTTCTACATGCCTCAGTTCACTTCAAATCTATTATCTGTGAAGAAAGCTACCATTGATCTTGATTGTCAAGTAGTATTCAGACCTGATGAAGTTGAGTTTCAAGATTTGAAGACTGGGAGAGTCATTGGCAGAGGAGACAGCAAAAATCAGCTATACCACCTCGACTTGGCTAAGACCTCTAATCCCTTTGATTCTATTTGCTTGAGTAGTACTGCTGAGAAGACTGATAGTATTACTTGGCATGCTAGATTAGGACATCCTCATGCTCGTGCCATTGAATTGATAATCCCTAATATGTCATTCAATCACTTGATTGTGAAGCATGCATATTAGGAAAGCATTGTAGGACTGTTTTCCCAACATCTAAGACTACTTATGAGCATTGCTTTGATCTAGTTCACTCGGATGTGTGGACCGCTCCATGCATGTCTAGAGACAGCCATAAATACTTTGTGACATTCATTGATGAGAAGTCTAAGTATACATGGCTCACATTGCTTCCATCTAAAGATAGGGCTAGAAGCGTTATGAACTTCCAAGCATATGTATCTAATCAATACAATGCTACTGTGAAGGTACTGAGATCAGACAACGGAGGTGAATACATCAGCAATGCCTTCAAGAGTCATCTAGCCAAGCATGGGATTGTGCATCAGACCAGTTGTCCCTACACACCACAGCAGAATGGTGTAGCTGAGAGGAAGAATAGGCACTTGATGGAGGTTGCTAGGTCGATGATGTTTCATGCAAATGTCCCAAAAAGATTTGGGGAGATGCTGTTCAGACTGCTTGCTACCTCATCAACCGGGTCCCAACCAAGATACTGAAGAATCTGTCTCCATTTGAGGTGCTGAATAAGAGCAAGCCTTTTATTGATCACCTACGAGTATTTGGGTGTGTATGCTATGTCATGACTCCAGGAGAACAGAGAAACAAGCTGGAGGCAAAGAGTACTAAGGCAATGTTTATTGATACTCTATCACTCAGAAGGATACAAGTGCTATGATCCTGAAGCAAGGAGAGTGATGGTATCTAGAGAAGTGAAGTTTATTGAATCCAAAGGGTATTATGAAGAAAAGGAGTGGGAAAATCTGAAGGATTTGTCTCAAGCTCCATCTGATAGAGCAACAACACTGAGGGTGCTGTTGGAGAAGCTAGGGATAGGGTTATCCCAGGATCAGGAATCTGGAAGAAGAGAGTCTTCCAATCCTACTAGTGAAGCTGAAAGAACAACTCCTCTTGATCATGAGGGGGAATGGAACTGAATCTCATGAGCAAGTGCACAATCAAGAAGATTCAGGCCAGCATAATCAAGAGGTGACACAGGAAGTAGAGAGTGGTGCTCAGTCTAGTGGAGATGGGCAAAGAGAGTCTACTGGCTCAGATGAGAGTGGTACTCAGTCTAGTGGAGATTGGAAGTAGATCCTGATGGGTCAAATGAGAGTGGTGCTCAATCAAGTGAAGATGGGCAAGAGCCACAAGAAGAACAAGTTCAGGAGCTAAGGAGGAGCACAAGGGTGAAGAGAGATGCTTCCAACTGGGTAAACACGAGAGTGTACTACAATGCCCAGGCTGTGGAGCATCCTTCTCAAGCTATGTGTTCCTTTGCAGAGTTTCCGGACGAGCATACAGCCTTCACAGTAAGCTTGGATGAGAGCTATATTCCAAGGACATATGAAGAAGCTATGGCTTTAAAGGAGTGGAGAGATTCAGTTGCTGATGAGTCCGGAGCCATGATTAAGAATGAAACATGGTATGAGAGTGAGCTGCCTAAAGGGAAGAAGGCAGTGACTAGTAAATGGGTGTTCACAATCAAGTTTCATCCTGATGGAAGAATAGAGAGGCGCAAGTCTAGGTTGGTGGCAAGAGGATTTACTCAGACATATGGTGAGGACTATGTTGAGACCTTTGCTCCTGTGGCTAAACTTCATACTATCAGGATTGTATTATCTTTAGCTGTGAATCTTGAGTGGGATTTGTGGCAAATGGATGTGAAGAATGCATTCCTTCAAGGAGAGTTGGAAGATGAAGTATACATGCATCCACCACCAGGTCTTGAACATCTAGTAAAGAAGGGTAATGTGTTGAGGTTGAGGAAAGCTATCTATGGTCTCAAGCAGTCTCCAAGGGCGTGGTACAACAAGTTGAGTACTACACTGAATGGGAGAGGGTTCAGAAAGTCAGAATTGGATCACACTCTCTTTACCTTAACCACCTCATCTGGTATTGTGGTATTGCTTGTGTATGTGGATGATATCATCATCACAGGCAGTGATAAGGAAGGCATCAAGGCTACAAAGGAGTATCTCAAGCAAGCTTTGAGATTAAAGACTTGGGGGAAATGAAGTATTTTCTTGGGATTGATAATGCAGATCAAGGAAGGACTGTTTTATGTCTCAAAGGAAGTATGTGATTGATCTATTGAAGGGCAGATGCCTATGGAGGAAAGACAGCCAAGATGCCAATGGAGGATGGTTACAAGGTTCCACGTGAGGGGAGATTGAGGATAGCAAGCCATTCCATGATCCAAAGCTGTATAGGAAGCTAATGAGATCCTAGGAACCCTTCTCTGGATGGTTTTGGATAGATCCTTGCAAAAACGAATCAAGACTCAAGTTTATCAAGGCTGTGGATCGAATGGTACACAAGAGGCTGCTAGTGTTAGGATCTTAGACTCTCCTTCCTTGACAGATCGGATGACGATCAGACTCAGCTGGTCCATGTAATCATATGGAGATCATATCATCCCCTCCCACTTGAAAAGGATTTTGATCCTCAAATCTGGCTCATCTGCCATAAAAGGATCAAGTCAGTAACATTGAAGCTATTACTCACATATAATACTTACACCTTGCAAATCCGTTTGTAGGCATTGTTTGCTGATCTTCCTTATGACCTTAAAAGGTCCATCAATCCGCGGCATCAGCTTGGACTTCCTTTCATGGGAAACCTCTCTTTCTTAGGTGAATCCAAACCTGATCACCCACTTCAAAGACCATCTCACGCCGTCCTTTGTTAGCATGCTTAACATACTGTTTGGTTGTTGCCTCATGTTGAGCCTAGCCTGCTCGTGGAGTTGTTTCCACCATCTCTGCCTTCTTTTTGCCATCAACGCTGACCCTTTCACACTCAGGTAAAGGAATTAAATCTAAGGAGAGTTGGGATTGAACCCATAAACTATCTCAAAAGGAGAAAACTTAGAAGTAGAATGCACAGCATGATGTATGCAAATTCACAATGAGGCAAATAGTCTTCCCATGATTTCAAGTTTTTTTCTATGAATGCACGCAAGAGTGTTCCAAGAGTCCTATTAACTACTTCAGTTTGTCCATCAGTTTGTGGATGACAGGTAGTAGAAAACAAGAGTTTAGTACCTAGCTTAGACCAAAGAGTCTTCCAAAAATAACTAAGAAACTTAGTATCTCTATCAGAAACAATAGTCTTAGGCATGCCATGTATGCGCACAATCTCTTTAAAGAACAAGTTAGCAATATGCAATGCATCATCAGTTTTTGACAAGCTATGAAATGTGCCATCTTTGAGAACCTATCCACAACCACAAAGATAGAATCCTTTCCAGTCCTAGTCTAGGCAAGCCAACAAACAAAATCCATAGATATGTCATTCCAAGGATGATAAGGTATAGGGAGAGGAGTATACAAACCGTGAGACTGAACCTTAGACTTGGCTTGTTTGCAAGTTGCACATCTCTCACATAGTTTCTCCACATCTCTTTTCATCCGAGGCCAAAAGAAATGATCCTGCAAAGTTTTAAGAGTCTTTGCAATACCAAAGTGACCCATGAGACTTCCTCCATGAGATTCCCTAACAAACAAGTCTCTCAAAGAACAGTTAGGCACACACAATCGATTATCATAGAAAGAAAAACATCATGCCTAAAGTAGTGTCCCTCAGCAAATTTCTCACAAGAGTTGTAAGCTTCTTTAAAATCAGGATCATTCTCATACATTCCTTTAATCTGCTCAAATCCTAATAGCTTAGCATCAAGAGTGTTCAAGAGAACATACCTTCTGGATAGTGCATCAGCAACTATGTTTTCCTTACCTTGTTTATACTTGATGACATAAGGAAATGTCTCAATGAACTCGACCCACCTTGCGTGTCTCTTGCTGAGTTTGTGCTGTCCTTTGAGGTATTTGAGAGACTCATGATCTGTGTGTATGACGAACTCTTTAGGCCAGAGGTAGTGTTGCCAAGTCTGCAAGGCTCTCACCAAGGCATATAGTTCTTTATCATAAGTTGCATAGTTGAGGGTAGCTCCTCCAAGCTTCTCACTGAAGTATGCAATGGGTCTCTTCTCCTGCATCAATACAGCACCAATTCCAATTCCTGAAGCATCACATTCTATTTCAAAAGTTTTATTAAAATCAGGAAGTATAAGAAGAGGGGCATTAGTAAGCTTCTCTTTTAGGCATTGAAAGGCAAGTTCTTGTGCTTCTCCCCACTTGAATCCGACTTCTTTCTTGATTACTTCAGTCAAGGGAGATGCTATGGTGCTGAAGTCTTTCACAAAGCGCCTATAGAAACCAGCAAGTCCATGGAAGCTCCTTACTTCACTCACTGTCTTAGGAATTGGCCATTCTCGTATAGCTCTTACTTTCTCTGGATCAACTTTAACCCCATCTGCACCCACAATAAAGCCTAAAAAGACCAAGTGATCCGTTCCAAAAGTACACTTCTTAAGGTTAGCAAAAAGAGATTCCTTTCTAAGCACATCAAGAACAGCTCTAAGATGTTCTATATGATCATTAAAGCTCTTACTGTATACAAGGATGTCATCAAAGTATACCACAACAAATATGCCAATGAATGATCTAAGAACATGATTCATTAATCTCATGAATGTACTAGGTGCATTGGTTAATCCAAATGGCATGACTAACCACTCATATAGACCATGTTTAGTTTTGAATGCAGTTTTCCATTCATCTCCTTCTTTCATCCTAATCTGATGGTATCCACTTTTCAAATCAATCTTAGAAAATATGCAAGAACCATGCAATTCATCAAGCATATCATCTAATCTAGGAATAGGATGGCGATACTTTACAGTGATATTGTTGATGGCTCTGCAATCAACACACATGCGCCAGCTCCCATCTTTCTTGGGCACAAGTAGCACTGGAACAGCACAAGGACTCATGCTCTCTCGGATATGCCCTTTCTCCATCAGTTCCTCTACTTGCCTTTGTAGTTCTTTGGTCTCCACCGGATTGGTTCTGTATGCTGGCCTATTGGGAAGTGTAGAACCGGGCACAAAATCAATTTGGTGCTCAATCCCTCGCACTGGTGGTAGTCCATTGGGACTATCTTCTGGAAAAACATCTTGATATTCCTGTAAAAGATTGACAAGTTCACTCGGATACTCCGGTGCAATGTTAGTAGTGGTCAAGAGGGATTCCTTATAGATAAACAAAAGGATAGGAAGGTTAGAGCAGAGAGATCTTTTAACATCACCAGACTTGGCATAGAAGTTTAGTTGCTTTGTTGATTCAGCGGGAAGATCTATCTCTTTCTTCTTTTGTAGCTGAAGCTGATCAACCTGAACTTCCTTAGGAGTCATAGGCACAAGAACTGTTTTTCTCCCTTTAAACTCAAACGTGTGCTTGTTGGCATACCCATCATGTATCACACGTCTATCTGATTGCCACGGCCTTCCAAGGAGAATGTGTCCAGCTTCCATAGGCAACACATCACAAAGAATCTCATCTTCATATTTACCAATGGCTAAGGGAACCATAACCTGAGTAGATACTCTCATCTCGCCCTCTTCATTGAGCCATTGGAGCCTATATGGTTTAGGATGCTTCTGGACCTTCAAACCCAACTTTTTAACCATAGTCTCACTCGCAACGTTGACACAACTGCCTCCATCCACAATAAGACTACAGACCTTTCCTTGCACTAGACATCTAGTATAGAAGAGATTCTCTCTTTGCTCCATTTCTTCGGTCTTGCTTTGAAGACTCAAGGTTCTTCTAGCAACTAGCAACCTTCCAGCAACCGGGTTGGCAACATACTCCTCTTCTGAACTGTGATCTTCTTCGGCCTCTGTCTCATCATCAGCAGATTCATATTCTCCATTGGCATGAAGGATCATCACACGTTTGTTGGTACACTCATTAGCATAGTGCCCACGTCCTTGGCACTTAAAACACTTCACATCTCTTGCACGCGAGCTTGTAGCTTCCACTTTCCCCTTATCTTTGTTGTAGATGCTACTAGACTTGGCTTCTTCTTTTGGCTGTGGCTTGCTCTCCTTTTGATAGCTCGGTTTATCTTCCTTAGAGGTCTGGTATCTATTGGAACCATAGCTGCCACGCGCATGACTTCTTCTCTTAACTTGTTGCTCCACCAAGATAGCTTTGTGTAGCATCTCCTCTATTTCCAAGTAGTGTTGCATCTCCACTCTATCTTGTATCTCACGGTTGAGTCCACCAAGAAATCGTGCCATGGTAGCTTCACTGTCCTCAGATACACAAGCTCTTAGCATAAGCAACTCCATCTCTTGAAAGTATTCCTCTACAGACTTTGATCCTTGTGTGAGCAGTCTCAGCTTTTGATGAAGATCACGGTGATAATGGCTTGGTACAAACCTCTTGCGCATCACAGCTTTCATCTCTGCCCATGTTTCAATGGGAAATTCACCATTGCGCCTCTTGTTTGTAACCAACTGATCCCACCAGCTCAATGCATAGTCATTGAACTCGGTAGCAGCTACTTGAATCTTCTTAGTCTCTGAGTAATGCTGACAGTTGAAAACGAGTTCGATCTTCTTCTCCCACTCAAGATAGGCATCTGGATCAGCTTTACCATGGAAAGGAGGGATCTTAAGCTTTAACCCTGATAGCTCATTGCGTCTATGCCTCCGGCCCTCATGATCACGTCGAGATCTTCTACTGCTACGTCTTGAACCGGAGCTATGGCTACTTCTCTCATAGAAGTTATCAGTCTCTTCTGATCCAGCATGCTCACGCTGACCTTGTCTGTTTCTTCTTGGCTCATGTCTTGAACCAGATGCTTGTCCTTGCCCATCATGCGGTCTCTGATCATACTTCTCTTCTAGTAACTTCACCATCGCTTCCATCACTTGTTTGGTGATTGCTTCTTGCAGCAATCTATTCCTTCGCACAAAGGTTTCATCATCTTCCTCAGACCCCATTGCTTCCTGATACACGAAAAACTTGAACCAGTAAGTAGTTCAAAAGAAATCAGAACTCAAGATTCAAAGAAACAAAGTATTCAAACAAAGCGGCAAATGAAGATACTTGATCAACACGCGACGATTTGAATTCTATCTTTTCGAAATTGAAACAATAACAGATCAGATTCAACGGATGATGAAATGAGATAATCGAATCCTGATCTATGAATCTAACAACAGATCGAGTCACACAATCACAAGAAACTTTCGGATCAAGTAAAACGATAACGTAATCGACAAGAATGTGAAAAGGTTTTTGTTCAAAACTTGATCGAAATTCTTAGATCTATCAATATGAGATACGAAACAATCAGATCTAGCAATCCTGATAGTGAAACAAGCAGATCAAATGAGAATAAACACACAAGAACCGATTGATCAACAAATATGAATCGACAAAGAGTAGATCTTAAGAAATCGCAAAAGAGAAATCGAAACTCCCCTTCCAGAGTGCTCTGATACCACTTAATGAGATCCTAGGACCCTTCTCTGGATGGTTTGGATAGATCCTTGCATAAACGAATCAAAGACTCAAGTTTATCAAGGCTGTGGATCGAATGGTGACACAAGAGGCTGCGGAAAGGCTCCTTGATACTCCTAGGCTTAGATCGGATATGACACACCTTTCTAAAGCCCTTGGGCGTTGGATATTACACACCAACAGACTGGATACTACTCACCAGACACTCTCTTAACTCGTGAAAGCAAGGGAGAAGAAAACACAAGGTTTAAACAAAAGATAACTTAGATTAGAATGAGGGTTTGTGATACACTTAAATAGAGAGATCCTTGTACATGCACAAGGTCTCGAAAACATAAGAAAACTTAAAGGAACAGGCTCCACACGGTTTCAAAGTAATAACACAACACTTAGACTAAAACATAATATAAGATAGATGATGAAGTCGGTCCAAGATGCCTTAGGCCGAGTTGCATCCAAGATACATCAACTAGGAATGTGTAAGTGAACTTGATACCTCATTAAAAACCTTGATTAGAAAACCCAGTGGGACAAAACTAATCAAGGGAAAAAGAGTATACCAAGCCACTTGCCTAGATGATGATCAGCTTGATGGTAAGATCACATGAATGGTGATGAGTGTGTCTTGGTGGCTCAAGCTTCTACCAAGACAGTCTTCTTGCTTCTTAGAGATCTTCAGTATGTTTCCAACGGCTTCCTTGAGTCTCCTTGTCATTGCACGAGTGATAGGACCTGTGGGAATGGCTAAGACAGCTTCCTCTTCAGCTAGTGTATCTTTAGTCTCTCCTTCTTCATCTTTATCAACTAGCTGGTCCATGATCATATCAGAAGCTAGTGGGGAAGTTGATTTATCTTACCATTACTAGACCTGATGTGTGCTTTGCGGTGAATCAAGTCAGTCAACACATGCAAGTTCCTAAGGAGCACCACTGGCGGATGGTGGAAAGGATCTTGATGTATCTGAATGGAACTACTGGTCTTGGAGTATGGATGGGATGTAACAAGAGTACTGAGGTTGTAGGCTACTGTGATGCAGATTGGGCTGGGGACCGAGCAGATAGAAGATCAACCACAGGCTATTGTACATTCATTGGTGGTAACTTGGTCACTTGGAAGAGTAAGAAGCAGAAGGTAGTGTCTTGTTCCAGTGCTGAGGCCGAGTATAGAGCAATGCTGAAGCTTACAAATGAGCTAGTGTGGATAAAAGGGATTTTGAAGCATCTGGAGATTATTCAAGCAACGCCAATGACAATGCATTGTGATAATCAAGCAGCTATCCACATTGCATCTAACTCTGTGTTCCATGAGAGAACAAAACACATTGAGGTTGATTGTCACAAGGTGAGGCAGATGATGATTCTTGGGGTGATTCTACCTTGCTATACTCGGAGTGAGGATCAGTTAGCAGATGTGTTCACAAAGGCAGCAAGGCAAAAGACAATGGAGTCCATACACATCAGGTTAGGACTCATTGATCTCTCGCCTAAGGGCTAGTCTATACACTCTCCTGATCATGTGATCTCTACTCTTTTTCCTCATTAAGGTTTTGTCCCAATGGGTTTTCTTAATGAGGTTTTAATGAGGGAGATCTCATGGTCCTTCAAGCTTGACTTGTTCCACATGGTCAAGCTTGAGGGGGAGTGTTGAGATGAGAGAATAAAGAGTTGATATATTGAGAGAGGAAGAGAGTTGGAGTAGACAGTAACTTTGGAGTTTTACTGTGGTAACTTTAGTTTAACCACAGTAACAACTTGGGAAGTTATATGGCATGAGAAGGTAACTTAGTGAAGGGAAGAGAGTAAACTCGACCAAAGAGGATAAGGAAGGATAAGGGAGCACTTTGACAGCCTGTATGATGCTGGAAAGGAGAGGATGCTTTTCTACTAGTGCAAGCATGTGAGAAAGCACAGCCAAGTGATTCAAAAGGAGTTCCAGCCTGTCCTTTGACTACACATGCCTATACATTTCGAAATTCCTTGTTGCTCTCTCTTTATATACTTGTAAACCCTCATCAGTATTAATTAATGGAGTTTTGAGTCTCTCTCTCTTAAGTCTCTCTCTTGTTCTTAATCTCCAATCTCTTTAATTCTCAGATTAGGCTTAATCACTCTTTAAATCACCAAATCAATAAAGAAGCTATCCCACTTTCAAATCAGGTGATCCCAGTTTTCCTGTTTGGGAATATGACAGCTTCTTTGTCATTCTAATCAAACCAGGATGAATCGCGATGTAAGAAGCTTGATTTTGATACATAAAGTAGTGGAGAATCACCAGGAAGCTGAATAAATCTCATAGGAGTTAGGATGAAGAAGCTATCCCACTTTCAAATCAGGTGATCCCAGTTTTCCTGTTTGGGAATATGACAGCTTCTTTGTCATTCTAATCAAACCAGGATGAATCGCGATGTAAGAAGCTTGATTTTGATACATAAAGTAGTGGAGAATCACCAGGAAGCTGAATAAATCTCATAGGAGTTAGGATGAAGAAGCTATCCCACTTTCAAATCAGGTGATCCCAGTTTTCCTGTTTGGGAATATGACAGCTTCTTTGTCATTCTAATCAAACCAGGATGAATCGCGATGTAAGAAGCTTGATTTTGATACATAAAGTAGTGGAGAATCACCAGGAAGCTGAATAAATCTCATAGGAGTTAGGATGAAGAAGCTATCCCACTTTCAAATCAGGTGATCCCAGTTTTCCTGTTTGGGAATATGACAGCTTCTTTGTCATTCTAATCAAACCAGGATGAATCGCGATGTAAGAAGCTTGATTTTGATACATAAAGTAGTGGAGAATCACCAGGAAGCTGAATAAATCTCATAGGAGTTAGGATGAAGAAGCTATCCCACTTTCAAATCAGGTGATCCCAGTTTTCCTGTTTGGGAATATGACAGCTTCTTTGTCATTCTAATCAAACCAGGATGAATCGCGATGTAAGAAGCTTGATTTTGATACATAAAGTAGTGGAGAATCACCAGGAAGCTGAATAAATCTCATAGGAGTTAGGATGAAGAAGCTATCCCACTTTCAAATCAGGTGATCCCAGTTTTCCTGTTTGGGAATATGACAGCTTCTTTGTCATTCTAATCAAACCAGGATGAATCGCGATGTAAGAAGCTTGATTTTGATACATAAAGTAGTGGAGAATCACCAGGAAGCTGAATAAATCTCATAGGAGTTAGGATGAAGAAGCTATCCCACTTTCAAATCAGGTGATCCCAGTTTTCCTGTTTGGGAATATGACAGCTTCTTTGTCATTCTAATCAAACCAGGATGAATCGCGATGTAAGAAGCTTGATTTTGATACATAAAGTAGTGGAGAATCACCAGGAAGCTGAATAAATCTCATAGGAGTTAGGATGAAGAAGCTATCCCACTTTCAAATCAGGTGATCCCAGTTTTCCTGTTTGGGAATATGACAGCTTCTTTGTCATTCTAATCAAACCAGGATGAATCGCGATGTAAGAAGCTTGATTTTGATACATAAAGTAGTGGAGAATCACCAGGAAGCTGAATAAATCTCATAGGAGTTAGGATGAAGAAGCTATCCCACTTTCAAATCAGGTGATCCCAGTTTTCCTGTTTGGGAATATGACAGCTTCTTTGTCATTCTAATCAAACCAGGATGAATCGCGATGTAAGAAGCTTGATTTTGATACATAAAGTAGTGGAGAATCACCAGGAAGCTGAATAAATCTCATAGGAGTTAGGATGAAGAAGCTATCCCACTTTCAAATCAGGTGATCCCAGTTTTCCTGTTTGGGAATATGACAGCTTCTTTGTCATTCTAATCAAACCAGGATGAATCGCGATGTAAGAAGCTTGATTTTGATACATAAAGTAGTGGAGAATCACCAGGAAGCTGAATAAATCTCATAGGAGTTAGGATGAAGAAGCTATCCCACTTTCAAATCAGGTGATCCCAGTTTTCCTGTTTGGGAATATGACAGCTTCTTTGTCATTCTAATCAAACCAGGATGAATCGCGATGTAAGAAGCTTGATTTTGATACATAAAGTAGTGGAGAATCACCAGGAAGCTGAATAAATCTCATAGGAGTTAGGATGAAGAAGCTATCCCACTTTCAAATCAGGTGATCCCAGTTTTCCTGTTTGGGAATATGACAGCTTCTTTGTCATTCTAATCAAACCAGGATGAATCGCGATGTAAGAAGCTTGATTTTGATACATAAAGTAGTGGAGAATCACCAGGAAGCTGAATAAATCTCATAGGAGTTAGGATGAAGAAGCTATCCCACTTTCAAATCAGGTGATCCCAGTTTTCCTGTTTGGGAATATGACAGCTTCTTTGTCATTCTAATCAAACCAGGATGAATCGCGATGTAAGAAGCTTGATTTTGATACATAAAGTAGTGGAGAATCACCAGGAAGCTGAATAAATCTCATAGGAGTTAGGATGAAGAAGCTATCCCACTTTCAAATCAGGTGATCCCAGTTTTCCTGTTTGGGAATATGACAGCTTCTTTGTCATTCTAATCAAACCAGGATGAATCGCGATGTAAGAAGCTTGATTTTGATACATAAAGTAGTGGAGAATCACCAGGAAGCTGAATAAATCTCATAGGAGTTAGGATGAAGAAGCTATCCCACTTTCAAATCAGGTGATCCCAGTTTTCCTGTTTGGGAATATGACAGCTTCTTTGTCATTCTAATCAAACCAGGATGAATCGCGATGTAAGAAGCTTGATTTTGATACATAAAGTAGTGGAGAATCACCAGGAAGCTGAATAAATCTCATAGGAGTTAGGATGAAGAAGCTATCCCACTTTCAAATCAGGTGATCCCAGTTTTCCTGTTTGGGAATATGACAGCTTCTTTGTCATTCTAATCAAACCAGGATGAATCGCGATGTAAGAAGCTTGATTTTGATACATAAAGTAGTGGAGAATCACCAGGAAGCTGAATAAATCTCATAGGAGTTAGGATGAAGAAGCTATCCCACTTTCAAATCAGGTGATCCCAGTTTTCCTGTTTGGGAATATGACAGCTTCTTTGTCATTCTAATCAAACCAGGATGAATCGCGATGTAAGAAGCTTGATTTTGATACATAAAGTAGTGGAGAATCACCAGGAAGCTGAATAAATCTCATAGGAGTTAGGATGAAGAAGCTATCCCACTTTCAAATCAGGTGATCCCAGTTTTCCTGTTTGGGAATATGACAGCTTCTTTGTCATTCTAATCAAACCAGGATGAATCGCGATGTAAGAAGCTTGATTTTGATACATAAAGTAGTGGAGAATCACCAGGAAGCTGAATAAATCTCATAGGAGTTAGGATGAAGAAGCTATCCCACTTTCAAATCAGGTGATCCCAGTTTTCCTGTTTGGGAATATGACAGCTTCTTTGTCATTCTAATCAAACCAGGATGAATCGCGATGTAAGAAGCTTGATTTTGATACATAAAGTAGTGGAGAATCACCAGGAAGCTGAATAAATCTCATAGGAGTTAGGATGAAGAAGCTATCCCACTTTCAAATCAGGTGATCCCAGTTTTCCTGTTTGGGAATATGACAGCTTCTTTGTCATTCTAATCAAACCAGGATGAATCGCGATGTAAGAAGCTTGATTTTGATACATAAAGTAGTGGAGAATCACCAGGAAGCTGAATAAATCTCATAGGAGTTAGGATGAAGAAGCTATCCCACTTTCAAATCAGGTGATCCCAGTTTTCCTGTTTGGGAATATGACAGCTTCTTTGTCATTCTAATCAAACCAGGATGAATCGCGATGTAAGAAGCTTGATTTTGATACATAAAGTAGTGGAGAATCACCAGGAAGCTGAATAAATCTCATAGGAGTTAGGATGAAGAAGCTATCCCACTTTCAAATCAGGTGATCCCAGTTTTCCTGTTTGGGAATATGACAGCTTCTTTGTCATTCTAATCAAACCAGGATGAATCGCGATGTAAGAAGCTTGATTTTGATACATAAAGTAGTGGAGAATCACCAGGAAGCTGAATAAATCTCATAGGAGTTAGGATGAAGAAGCTATCCCACTTTCAAATCAGGTGATCCCAGTTTTCCTGTTTGGGAATATGACAGCTTCTTTGTCATTCTAATCAAACCAGGATGAATCGCGATGTAAGAAGCTTGATTTTGATACATAAAGTAGTGGAGAATCACCAGGAAGCTGAATAAATCTCATAGGAGTTAGGATGAAGAAGCTATCCCACTTTCAAATCAGGTGATCCCAGTTTTCCTGTTTGGGAATATGACAGCTTCTTTGTCATTCTAATCAAACCAGGATGAATCGCGATGTAAGAAGCTTGATTTTGATACATAAAGTAGTGGAGAATCACCAGGAAGCTGAATAAATCTCATAGGAGTTAGGATGAAGAAGCTATCCCACTTTCAAATCAGGTGATCCCAGTTTTCCTGTTTGGGAATATGACAGCTTCTTTGTCATTCTAATCAAACCAGGATGAATCGCGATGTAAGAAGCTTGATTTTGATACATAAAGTAGTGGAGAATCACCAGGAAGCTGAATAAATCTCATAGGAGTTAGGATGAAGAAGCTATCCCACTTTCAAATCAGGTGATCCCAGTTTTCCTGTTTGGGAATATGACAGCTTCTTTGTCATTCTAATCAAACCAGGATGAATCGCGATGTAAGAAGCTTGATTTTGATACATAAAGTAGTGGAGAATCACCAGGAAGCTGAATAAATCTCATAGGAGTTAGGATGAAGAAGCTATCCCACTTTCAAATCAGGTGATCCCAGTTTTCCTGTTTGGGAATATGACAGCTTCTTTGTCATTCTAATCAAACCAGGATGAATCGCGATGTAAGAAGCTTGATTTTGATACATAAAGTAGTGGAGAATCACCAGGAAGCTGAATAAATCTCATAGGAGTTAGGATGAAGAAGCTATCCCACTTTCAAATCAGGTGATCCCAGTTTTCCTGTTTGGGAATATGACAGCTTCTTTGTCATTCTAATCAAACCAGGATGAATCGCGATGTAAGAAGCTTGATTTTGATACATAAAGTAGTGGAGAATCACCAGGAAGCTGAATAAATCTCATAGGAGTTAGGATGAAGAAGCTATCCCACTTTCAAATCAGGTGATCCCAGTTTTCCTGTTTGGGAATATGACAGCTTCTTTGTCATTCTAATCAAACCAGGATGAATCGCGATGTAAGAAGCTTGATTTTGATACATAAAGTAGTGGAGAATCACCAGGAAGCTGAATAAATCTCATAGGAGTTAGGATGAAGAAGCTATCCCACTTTCAAATCAGGTGATCCCAGTTTTCCTGTTTGGGAATATGACAGCTTCTTTGTCATTCTAATCAAACCAGGATGAATCGCGATGTAAGAAGCTTGATTTTGATACATAAAGTAGTGGAGAATCACCAGGAAGCTGAATAAATCTCATAGGAGTTAGGATGAAGAAGCTATCCCACTTTCAAATCAGGTGATCCCAGTTTTCCTGTTTGGGAATATGACAGCTTCTTTGTCATTCTAATCAAACCAGGATGAATCGCGATGTAAGAAGCTTGATTTTGATACATAAAGTAGTGGAGAATCACCAGGAAGCTGAATAAATCTCATAGGAGTTAGGATGAAGAAGCTATCCCACTTTCAAATCAGGTGATCCCAGTTTTCCTGTTTGGGAATATGACAGCTTCTTTGTCATTCTAATCAAACCAGGATGAATCGCGATGTAAGAAGCTTGATTTTGATACATAAAGTAGTGGAGAATCACCAGGAAGCTGAATAAATCTCATAGGAGTTAGGATGAAGAAGCTATCCCACTTTCAAATCAGGTGATCCCAGTTTTCCTGTTTGGGAATATGACAGCTTCTTTGTCATTCTAATCAAACCAGGATGAATCGCGATGTAAGAAGCTTGATTTTGATACATAAAGTAGTGGAGAATCACCAGGAAGCTGAATAAATCTCATAGGAGTTAGGATGAAGAAGCTATCCCACTTTCAAATCAGGTGATCCCAGTTTTCCTGTTTGGGAATATGACAGCTTCTTTGTCATTCTAATCAAACCAGGATGAATCGCGATGTAAGAAGCTTGATTTTGATACATAAAGTAGTGGAGAATCACCAGGAAGCTGAATAAATCTCATAGGAGTTAGGATGAAGAAGCTATCCCACTTTCAAATCAGGTGATCCCAGTTTTCCTGTTTGGGAATATGACAGCTTCTTTGTCATTCTAATCAAACCAGGATGAATCGCGATGTAAGAAGCTTGATTTTGATACATAAAGTAGTGGAGAATCACCAGGAAGCTGAATAAATCTCATAGGAGTTAGGATGAAGAAGCTATCCCACTTTCAAATCAGGTGATCCCAGTTTTCCTGTTTGGGAATATGACAGCTTCTTTGTCATTCTAATCAAACCAGGATGAATCGCGATGTAAGAAGCTTGATTTTGATACATAAAGTAGTGGAGAATCACCAGGAAGCTGAATAAATCTCATAGGAGTTAGGATGAAGAAGCTATCCCACTTTCAAATCAGGTGATCCCAGTTTTCCTGTTTGGGAATATGACAGCTTCTTTGTCATTCTAATCAAACCAGGATGAATCGCGATGTAAGAAGCTTGATTTTGATACATAAAGTAGTGGAGAATCACCAGGAAGCTGAATAAATCTCATAGGAGTTAGGATGAAGAAGCTATCCCACTTTCAAATCAGGTGATCCCAGTTTTCCTGTTTGGGAATATGACAGCTTCTTTGTCATTCTAATCAAACCAGGATGAATCGCGATGTAAGAAGCTTGATTTTGATACATAAAGTAGTGGAGAATCACCAGGAAGCTGAATAAATCTCATAGGAGTTAGGATGAAGAAGCTATCCCACTTTCAAATCAGGTGATCCCAGTTTTCCTGTTTGGGAATATGACAGCTTCTTTGTCATTCTAATCAAACCAGGATGAATCGCGATGTAAGAAGCTTGATTTTGATACATAAAGTAGTGGAGAATCACCAGGAAGCTGAATAAATCTCATAGGAGTTAGGATGAAGAAGCTATCCCACTTTCAAATCAGGTGATCCCAGTTTTCCTGTTTGGGAATATGACAGCTTCTTTGTCATTCTAATCAAACCAGGATGAATCGCGATGTAAGAAGCTTGATTTTGATACATAAAGTAGTGGAGAATCACCAGGAAGCTGAATAAATCTCATAGGAGTTAGGATGAAGAAGCTATCCCACTTTCAAATCAGGTGATCCCAGTTTTCCTGTTTGGGAATATGACAGCTTCTTTGTCATTCTAATCAAACCAGGATGAATCGCGATGTAAGAAGCTTGATTTTGATACATAAAGTAGTGGAGAATCACCAGGAAGCTGAATAAATCTCATAGGAGTTAGGATGAAGAAGCTATCCCACTTTCAAATCAGGTGATCCCAGTTTTCCTGTTTGGGAATATGACAGCTTCTTTGTCATTCTAATCAAACCAGGATGAATCGCGATGTAAGAAGCTTGATTTTGATACATAAAGTAGTGGAGAATCACCAGGAAGCTGAATAAATCTCATAGGAGTTAGGATGAAGAAGCTATCCCACTTTCAAATCAGGTGATCCCAGTTTTCCTGTTTGGGAATATGACAGCTTCTTTGTCATTCTAATCAAACCAGGATGAATCGCGATGTAAGAAGCTTGATTTTGATACATAAAGTAGTGGAGAATCACCAGGAAGCTGAATAAATCTCATAGGAGTTAGGATGAAGAAGCTATCCCACTTTCAAATCAGGTGATCCCAGTTTTCCTGTTTGGGAATATGACAGCTTCTTTGTCATTCTAATCAAACCAGGATGAATCGCGATGTAAGAAGCTTGATTTTGATACATAAAGTAGTGGAGAATCACCAGGAAGCTGAATAAATCTCATAGGAGTTAGGATGAAGAAGCTATCCCACTTTCAAATCAGGTGATCCCAGTTTTCCTGTTTGGGAATATGACAGCTTCTTTGTCATTCTAATCAAACCAGGATGAATCGCGATGTAAGAAGCTTGATTTTGATACATAAAGTAGTGGAGAATCACCAGGAAGCTGAATAAATCTCATAGGAGTTAGGATGAAGAAGCTATCCCACTTTCAAATCAGGTGATCCCAGTTTTCCTGTTTGGGAATATGACAGCTTCTTTGTCATTCTAATCAAACCAGGATGAATCGCGATGTAAGAAGCTTGATTTTGATACATAAAGTAGTGGAGAATCACCAGGAAGCTGAATAAATCTCATAGGAGTTAGGATGAAGAAGCTATCCCACTTTCAAATCAGGTGATCCCAGTTTTCCTGTTTGGGAATATGACAGCTTCTTTGTCATTCTAATCAAACCAGGATGAATCGCGATGTAAGAAGCTTGATTTTGATACATAAAGTAGTGGAGAATCACCAGGAAGCTGAATAAATCTCATAGGAGTTAGGATGAAGAAGCTATCCCACTTTCAAATCAGGTGATCCCAGTTTTCCTGTTTGGGAATATGACAGCTTCTTTGTCATTCTAATCAAACCAGGATGAATCGCGATGTAAGAAGCTTGATTTTGATACATAAAGTAGTGGAGAATCACCAGGAAGCTGAATAAATCTCATAGGAGTTAGGATGAAGAAGCTATCCCACTTTCAAATCAGGTGATCCCAGTTTTCCTGTTTGGGAATATGACAGCTTCTTTGTCATTCTAATCAAACCAGGATGAATCGCGATGTAAGAAGCTTGATTTTGATACATAAAGTAGTGGAGAATCACCAGGAAGCTGAATAAATCTCATAGGAGTTAGGATGAAGAAGCTATCCCACTTTCAAATCAGGTGATCCCAGTTTTCCTGTTTGGGAATATGACAGCTTCTTTGTCATTCTAATCAAACCAGGATGAATCGCGATGTAAGAAGCTTGATTTTGATACATAAAGTAGTGGAGAATCACCAGGAAGCTGAATAAATCTCATAGGAGTTAGGATGAAGAAGCTATCCCACTTTCAAATCAGGTGATCCCAGTTTTCCTGTTTGGGAATATGACAGCTTCTTTGTCATTCTAATCAAACCAGGATGAATCGCGATGTAAGAAGCTTGATTTTGATACATAAAGTAGTGGAGAATCACCAGGAAGCTGAATAAATCTCATAGGAGTTAGGATGAAGAAGCTATCCCACTTTCAAATCAGGTGATCCCAGTTTTCCTGTTTGGGAATATGACAGCTTCTTTGTCATTCTAATCAAACCAGGATGAATCGCGATGTAAGAAGCTTGATTTTGATACATAAAGTAGTGGAGAATCACCAGGAAGCTGAATAAATCTCATAGGAGTTAGGATGAAGAAGCTATCCCACTTTCAAATCAGGTGATCCCAGTTTTCCTGTTTGGGAATATGACAGCTTCTTTGTCATTCTAATCAAACCAGGATGAATCGCGATGTAAGAAGCTTGATTTTGATACATAAAGTAGTGGAGAATCACCAGGAAGCGAATAAATCTCATAGGAGTTAGGATGAAGAAGCTATCCCACTTTCAAATCAGGTGATCCCAGTTTTCCTGTTTGGGAATATGACAGCTTCTTTGTCATTCTAATCAAACCAGGATGAATCGCGATGTAAGAAGCTTGATTTTGATACATAAAGTAGTGGAGAATCACCAGGAAGCTGAATAAATCTCATAGGAGTTAGGATGAAGAAGCTATCCCACTTTCAAATCAGGTGATCCCAGTTTTCCTGTTTGGGAATATGACAGCTTCTTTGTCATTCTAATCAAACCAGGATGAATCGCGATGTAAGAAGCTTGATTTTGATACATAAAGTAGTGGAGAATCACCAGGAAGCTGAATAAATCTCATAGGAGTTAGGATGAAGAAGCTATCCCACTTTCAAATCAGGTGATCCCAGTTTTCCTGTTTGGGAATATGACAGCTTCTTTGTCATTCTAATCAAACCAGGATGAATCGCGATGTAAGAAGCTTGATTTTGATACATAAAGTAGTGGAGAATCACCAGGAAGCTGAATAAATCTCATAGGAGTTAGGATGAAGAAGCTATCCCACTTTCAAATCAGGTGATCCCAGTTTTCCTGTTTGGGAATATGACAGCTTCTTTGTCATTCTAATCAAACCAGGATGAATCGCGATGTAAGAAGCTTGATTTTGATACATAAAGTAGTGGAGAATCACCAGGAAGCTGAATAAATCTCATAGGAGTTAGGATGAAGAAGCTATCCCACTTTCAAATCAGGTGATCCCAGTTTTCCTGTTTGGGAATATGACAGCTTCTTTGTCATTCTAATCAAACCAGGATGAATCGCGATGTAAGAAGCTTGATTTTGATACATAAAGTAGTGGAGAATCACCAGGAAGCTGAATAAATCTCATAGGAGTTAGGATGAAGAAGCTATCCCACTTTCAAATCAGGTGATCCCAGTTTTCCTGTTTGGGAATATGACAGCTTCTTTGTCATTCTAATCAAACCAGGATGAATCGCGATGTAAGAAGCTTGATTTTGATACATAAAGTAGTGGAGAATCACCAGGAAGCTGAATAAATCTCATAGGAGTTAGGATGAAGAAGCTATCCCACTTTCAAATCAGGTGATCCCAGTTTTCCTGTTTGGGAATATGACAGCTTCTTTGTCATTCTAATCAAACCAGGATGAATCGCGATGTAAGAAGCTTGATTTTGATACATAAAGTAGTGGAGAATCACCAGGAAGCTGAATAAATCTCATAGGAGTTAGGATGAAGAAGCTATCCCACTTTCAAATCAGGTGATCCCAGTTTTCCTGTTTGGGAATATGACAGCTTCTTTGTCATTCTAATCAAACCAGGATGAATCGCGATGTAAGAAGCTTGATTTTGATACATAAAGTAGTGGAGAATCACCAGGAAGCTGAATAAATCTCATAGGAGTTAGGATGAAGAAGCTATCCCACTTTCAAATCAGGTGATCCCAGTTTTCCTGTTTGGGAATATGACAGCTTCTTTGTCATTCTAATCAAACCAGGATGAATCGCGATGTAAGAAGCTTGATTTTGATACATAAAGTAGTGGAGAATCACCAGGAAGCTGAATAAATCTCATAGGAGTTAGGATGAAGAAGCTATCCCACTTTCAAATCAGGTGATCCCAGTTTTCCTGTTTGGGAATATGACAGCTTCTTTGTCATTCTAATCAAACCAGGATGAATCGCGATGTAAGAAGCTTGATTTTGATACATAAAGTAGTGGAGAATCACCAGGAAGCTGAATAAATCTCATAGGAGTTAGGATGAAGAAGCTATCCCACTTTCAAATCAGGTGATCCCAGTTTTCCTGTTTGGGAATATGACAGCTTCTTTGTCATTCTAATCAAACCAGGATGAATCGCGATGTAAGAAGCTTGATTTTGATACATAAAGTAGTGGAGAATCACCAGGAAGCTGAATAAATCTCATAGGAGTTAGGATGAAGAAGCTATCCCACTTTCAAATCAGGTGATCCCAGTTTTCCTGTTTGGGAATATGACAGCTTCTTTGTCATTCTAATCAAACCAGGATGAATCGCGATGTAAGAAGCTTGATTTTGATACATAAAGTAGTGGAGAATCACCAGGAAGCTGAATAAATCTCATAGGAGTTAGGATGAAGAAGCTATCCCACTTTCAAATCAGGTGATCCCAGTTTTCCTGTTTGGGAATATGACAGCTTCTTTGTCATTCTAATCAAACCAGGATGAATCGCGATGTAAGAAGCTTGATTTTGATACATAAAGTAGTGGAGAATCACCAGGAAGCTGAATAAATCTCATAGGAGTTAGGATGAAGAAGCTATCCCACTTTCAAATCAGGTGATCCCAGTTTTCCTGTTTGGGAATATGACAGCTTCTTTGTCATTCTAATCAAACCAGGATGAATCGCGATGTAAGAAGCTTGATTTTGATACATAAAGTAGTGGAGAATCACCAGGAAGCTGAATAAATCTCATAGGAGTTAGGATGAAGAAGCTATCCCACTTTCAAATCAGGTGATCCCAGTTTTCCTGTTTGGGAATATGACAGCTTCTTTGTCATTCTAATCAAACCAGGATGAATCGCGATGTAAGAAGCTTGATTTTGATACATAAAGTAGTGGAGAATCACCAGGAAGTCGAATAAATCTCATAGGAGTTAGGATGAAGAAGCTATCCCACTTTCAAATCAGGTGATCCCAGTTTTCCTGTTTGGGAATATGACAGCTTCTTTGTCATTCTAATCAAACCAGGATGAATCGCGATGTAAGAAGCTTGATTTTGATACATAAAGTAGTGGAGAATCACCAGGAAGTCGAATAAATCTCATAGGAGTTAGGATGAAGAAGCTATCCCACTTTCAAATCAGGTGATCCCAGTTTTCCTGTTTGGGAATATGACAGCTTCTTTGTCATTCTAATCAAACCAGGATGAATCGCGATGTAAGAAGCTTGATTTTGATACATAAAGTAGTGGAGAATCACCAGGAAGCTGAATAAATCTCATAGGAGTTAGGATGAAGAAGCTATCCCACTTTCAAATCAGGTGATCCCAGTTTTCCTGTTTGGGAATATGACAGCTTCTTTGTCATTCTAATCAAACCAGGATGAATCGCGATGTAAGAAGCTTGATTTTGATACATAAAGTAGTGGAGAATCACCAGGAAGCTGAATAAATCTCATAGGAGTTAGGATGAAGAAGCTATCCCACTTTCAAATCAGGTGATCCCAGTTTTCCTGTTTGGGAATATGACAGCTTCTTTGTCATTCTAATCAAACCAGGATGAATCGCGATGTAAGAAGCTTGATTTTGATACATAAAGTAGTGGAGAATCACCAGGAAGCTGAATAAATCTCATAGGAGTTAGGATGAAGAAGCTATCCCACTTTCAAATCAGGTGATCCCAGTTTTCCTGTTTGGGAATATGACAGCTTCTTTGTCATTCTAATCAAACCAGGATGAATCGCGATGTAAGAAGCTTGATTTTGATACATAAAGTAGTGGAGAATCACCAGGAAGCTGAATAAATCTCATAGGAGTTAGGATGAAGAAGCTATCCCACTTTCAAATCAGGTGATCCCAGTTTTCCTGTTTGGGAATATGACAGCTTCTTTGTCATTCTTGTTGAGATGAGGTAATAAAGAGAGGAGACATTGATAGAGAAAGAGGATTGAGGCATACAGTAACTTTGGAGTTTTACCACAGTAACTTTAGTTTTACTGTGGTAACTCAGTTAAAGCTTGGAAAGTGATCTTGCTTCACTTTGGAGAGTTACCCACGACCAAGGAGCCCTTGGATAAGGAAGGAGCAGTCTGGATAAGGTTTCCTCAAGCTAGAGAGGCTGGAGACAGGCTGTAAAGTAGACAGCATCTAGTAAAAGATGCCAAAGGGATCAAGCATGTGAAGACTCCCATTGGATGCTTTTGGATGGCTCTCTTTGACTACACATGCTCTGAATCTCTTTCTTATCTTATGGATTTCGAAATGTATTGTCTTTCTCACATAAATATGTTGTAAACCTCATCTTTAATTATTAATGGAGTTTTGAGTCTCTCTCTTTATTCTCTCACTAAAATCTCTTAATCTCTTTAATCTTTTCATCTGATTATCTCTGATTATTTGAATCATGCTCTAATACACAAAAGTGTATATGGTATCAGAGCCAGGTTGGCAAGAGGGGGGTGTGATATGATCATGGACCAGCCAGCTGATGGAGATAGAGATGGCGAGTTTAGAGATGAACCAGCTGAAGAAGATGAGGTCTTAACCATTCCTAAAGGTCCCATGACTCGAGCCAGAGCTAGGAAACTCAAAGAAGCTATTGGAGGACTAATCAGGAAGTCCTTGGAGCAAGAAGAATGTCTTGGAGGAAGCTTGATACTTCAAGATACGCTTATCACCATTCAAGCCATCTTACCATCAAGTTGAGTATCATCTAGGCTAGCAAGCTATGTGTGCTCTTTTCCTATCATTGTTTTTGTCCCATTGGGTTTTGCAATGATAGGTTTTTAACGAGGCCATAGTCTTGCTATCTTATCACCTAGTTGATACTCTCGGACCAAACCACATGAAGAACCTTATGCTATCTTTATTTCTAAGTATTTATGTCTTTCATTTTCGAAAACTCTATCTAAGTTGTGTCTTTACTTCTACATTAATTGAAGGAGCCTGTTCCTTTAATTTCGAAATGCTTGGAGCCTGTTCCAAGCCTTTCACTATATATATGTGTAACTCGGCAACCCTAGCATCTATCAAGTTTTCTTTCATTTAAACCTTTGTGTTTTCTTCTCCCTTGCTTTCACGAGTTAAGAGAGTGTCTGGTGTGTAGTATCCAGTCTGTTGGTGTGTAATATCCAACGCCCAAGGGCTTTAGAAAGGTGTGTCATATCCGATCTAAGTCTAGGAGTATCAAGGAGCCTTTCCGCAGCCTCTTGTGTCACCATTCGATCCACAGCCTTGATAAACTTGAGTCTTTGATTCGTTTATGCAAGGATCTATCCAAACCATCCAGAGAAGGGTCCTAGGATCTCATTAAGTGGTATCAGAGCACTCTGGAAGGGGAGTTTCGATTTCTCTTTTGCGATTTCTTAAGATCTACTCTTTGTCGATTCATATTTTGTTGATCAATCGGTTCTTGTGTGTTTATTCTCATTTGATCTGCTTGTTTCATTATCAGGATTGCTAGATCTGATTGTTTCGTATCTCATATTGATAGATCTAAGAATTTCGATCAAGTTTTGAACAAAAACCTTTTCACATTCTTGTCGATTACGTTATCGTTTTACTTGATCCGAAAGTTTCTTGTGATTGTGTGACTCGATCTGTTGTTAAGATCATAGATCAGGATTTGATTACCTCATTTCATCATCCGTTGAATCTGATCTGTTAGTGTTTCAATTTCGAAAGATAGAATTCAAATCGTCGCGTGTTGATCAAGTATCTTCATTTGCCGCTTTGTTTGAAAACCTTGTTTCCTTATTTGAATCTTGAGTTCTGAATTCTTTTGAACTACTTACTGGTTCAAGTTTTTCGTGTATCAGGAAGCAATGGGGTCTGAGGAAGATGATGAAACCTTTGTGCGAAGGAATAGGTTGCTGCAAGAAGCAATCACCAAACAAGTGATGGAAGCGATGGTGAAGTTACTGGAAGAGAAATATGATCAGAGACCGCATGATGGGCAAGGACAAGCATCTGGTTCAAGACATGAGCCAAGAAGAAACAGACAAGGTCAGCGTGAGCATGCTGGATCAGAAGAGACTGATAACTTCTATGAGAGAAGTAGCCATAGCTCCGGTTCAAGACGTAGCAGTAGAAGATCTCGACGTGATCATGAGGGCCGGAGGCATAGACGCAATGAGCTATCAGGATTAAAGCTTAAGATCCCTCCTTTCCATGGTAAAGCTGATCCAGATGCCTATCTTGAGTGGGAGAAGAAGATCGAACTCGTGTTCAACTGTCAGCATTACTCAGAGACTAAGAAGATTCAAGTAGCTGCTACCGAGTTCAATGACTATGCATTGAGCTGGTGGGATCAGTTGGTTACAAACAAGAGGCGCAATGGTGAATTTCCCATTGAAACATGGGCAGAGATGAAAGCTGTGATGCGCAAGAGGTTTGTACCAAGCCATTATCACCGTGATCTTCATCAAAAGCTGAGACTACTCACACAAGGATCAAAGTCTGTAGAGGAATACTTTCAAGAGATGGAGTTGCTTATGCTAAGAGCTTGTGTATCTGAGGACAGTGAAGCAACCATGGCACGATTTCTTGGTGGACTCAACCGTGAGATACAAGATAGAGTGGAGATGCAACACTACTTGGAAATAGAGGAGATGCTACACAAAGCTATCTTGGTGGAACAACAAGTTAAGAGAAGAAGTCATGCGCGTGGCAGCTATGGTTCCAATAGATACCAGACCTCTAAGGAAGATAAGCCGAGCTATCAAAAGGAGAGCAAGCCACAGCCAAAAGAAGAAGCCAAGTCTAGTAGCATCTACAACAAAGATAAGGGGAAAGTGGAAGCTACAAGCTCGCGTGCAAGAGATGTGAAGTGTTTTAAGTGCCAAGGACGTGGTCACTATGCTAATGAGTGTACCAATAAACGTGTGATGATCCTTCATGCTAATGGAGAGTATGAATCTGCTGATGAGGAGACAGAGGCCGAAGAAGATCACAGTTCAGAAGAGGAGTATGTTGCCAATCCGGTCGCTGGAAGGTTGCTAGTTGCTAGAAGAACCTTGAGTCTTCAAAGCAAGACCGAAGAAATGGAGCAAAGAGAGAATCTCTTCTATACTAGATGTCTAGTGCAAGGAAAGGTCTGTAGTCTTATTGTGGATGGAGGCAGTTGTGTCAACGTTGCGAGTGAGACTATGGTTAAAAAGTTGGGTTTAAGGGTCCAAAAGCATCCTAAACCATATAGACTCCAATGGCTCAATGAAGAGGGCGAGATGAGAGTATCTACTCAGGTTATGGTTCCCTTAGCCATTGGTAAATATGAAGATGAGATTCTTTGTGATGTGTTGCCTATGGAAGCTGGACACATTCTCCTTGGAAGGCCGTGGCAATCAGATAGACGTGTGATACATGATGGGTATGCCAACAAGCACACCTTTGAGTTTAAAGGGAGAAAGACAGTTCTTGTGCCTATGACTCCTAAGGAAGTTCAGATTGATCAGCTTCAGCTACAAAAGAAGAAAGAGATAGATCTTCCCGCTGAATCAACAAAGCAACTAAACTTCTATGCCAAGTCTGGTGATGTTAAAAGATCTCTCTGCTCTAATCTTCCTATCCTTTTGTTTATCTATAAGGAATCCCTCTTGACTACTACTAACATTGCACCGGAGTATCCGAGTGAACTTGTCAATCTCTTACAGGAATATCAAGATGTTTTTCCAGAAGATAGTCCCAATGGACTACCACCAGTGCGAGGGATTGAGCACCAAATTGATTTTGTGCCCGGTTCTACACTTCCCAATAGGCCAGCATACAGAACCAATCCGGTGGAGACCAAAGAACTACAAAGGCAAGTGGAGGAACTGATGGAGAAAGGGCATATCCGAGAGAGCATGAGTCCTTGTGCTGTGCCAGTGCTACTTGTGCCCAAGAAAGATGGAAGCTGGCGCATGTGTGTTGACTGCAGAGCCATCAACAATATCACTGTAAAGTATCGCCATCCTATTCCTAGATTAGATGATATGCTTGATGAATTGCATGGTTCTTGCATATTTTCTAAGATTGATTTGAAAAGTGGATACCATCAGATTAGGATGAAAGAAGGAGATGAATGGAAAACTGCATTCAAAACTAAACATGGTCTATATGAGTGGTTAGTCATGCCATTTGGATTAACCAATGCACCTAGTACATTCATGAGATTAATGAATCATGTTCTTAGATCATTCATTGGCATATTTGTTGTGGTATACTTTGATGACATCCTTGTATACAGTAAGAGCTTTAATGATCATATAGAACATCTTAGAGCTGTTCTTGATGTGCTTAGAAAGGAATCTCTTTTTGCTAACCTTAAGAAGTGTACTTTTGGAACGGATCACTTGGTCTTTTTAGGCTTTATTGTGGGTGCAGATGGGGTTAAAGTTGATCCGGAGAAAGTGAGAGCAATTCAAGAATGGCCAATTCCAAAAACTATAAGTGAAGTAAGGAGCTTCCACGGCCTTGCTGGCTTCTACCGACGGTTTGTGAAAGACTTTAGCACCATAGCAGCCCCATTGACTGAGGTGATCAAGAAAGAAGTTGGATTCAAATGGGGAGAAGCACAAGAACTTGCCTTTCAATGCCTAAAAGAGAAGCTTACTAATGCCCCTCTTCTTATACTTCCTGATTTCAATAAAACGTTTGAAATTGAATGTGATGCCTCAGGAATTGGAATTGGTGCTGTTCTTATGCAGGAGAAGAGACCCATAGCTTATTTCAGTGAGAAGCTTGGAGGCGCCACTCTCAACTATGCAACTTATGATAAGGAATTGTATGCCTTGGTGAGAGCTTTGCAGACTTGGCAGCATTACTTGTGGCCCAAGGAGTTTGTGATACACACGGATCATGAGTCTCTCAAGTACTTGAAAGGACAGAACAAGCTCAGCAAAAGACACGCAAGGTGGGTTGAGTTCATTGAGACATTTCCTTATGTCATCAAGTACAAACAAGGTAAAGAAAACATAGTTGCTGATGCACTATCTCGAAGGTATGTTCTCTTAAACACTCTTGATGCTAAGTTGTTAGGTTTTGAGCAGATTAAAGAGATGTATGAATCTGATCCAGATTTTAAAGAAGCTTATAACTCTTGTGAGAAATTTGCTGCTGGACATTATTTTAGACATGATGGATTCCTCTTTTATGATAATAGACTGTGTGTGCCTAATTGCTCTTTGAGAGATTTGTTTGTTAGGGAATCACATGGAGGAAGTCTCATGGGTCACTTTGGTATTGCAAAGACTCTTAAAACCTTGCAGGATCATTTCTTTTGGCCTCGGATGAAAAGTGATGTGGAGAAACTATGTGAGAGATGTGCAACTTGCAAGCAAGCTAAGTCTAAGGTTCAGTCTCACGGTTTGTATACTCCTCTCCCTATTCCTTATCATCCTTGGAATGACATATCTATGGATTTCATTGTTGGATTGCCTAGAACTAGGACTGGGAAGGATTCTATCTTTGTTGTTGTTGACAGGTTCTCAAAAATGGCACATTTCATAGCATGTCATAAAACTGATGATGCATTGCATGTAGCTAACCTGTTCTTTAAGGAGATTGTGCGTTTACATGGTATGCCTAGGACCATAGTTTCTGATAGGGATACTAAGTTTCTTAGTTATTTTTGGAAAACTCTTTGGTCTAAGCTAGGCACTAAGTTGTTGTTCTCCACTACTTGTCATCCGCAAACTGATGGACAGACTGAAGTAGTTAATAGAACTCTAGGAACACTCTTGCGTGCATTCATTAAAAAGAATCTGAAATCTTGGGAAGATTATCTGCCACATTGTGAATTTGCATATAATCATGCTGTGCATTCTGCTTCTAAGTTTTCACCCTTTGAAATTGTTTATGGGTTCAATCCCACCTCTCCTTTGGATTTAATCCCTTTACCTGAGTGTGAAAGGGTCAGTTTGGATGGCAAAAAGAAAGCAGAGATGGTGAAACAACTTCACGAGCAAGCTAGGCTCAACATTGAAGAGAAAACTAAGCAGTATGTCAAGCATGCCAACAAAGGAAGGCGTGAGATGGTCTTTAAGGAGGGTGATAAAGTTTGGGTTCATTTGAGAAAAGAGAGGTTTCCTAATGAGAGGAAGTCAAAGCTTATGCCAAGAATTGATGGACCTTTTGAGATCACAAGGAAGATCAGCAACAATGCCTACAAGATTGATCTCCAAGATAAGTATGATGTGAGTAATAGCTTCAATGTTACTGACTTGATCCCTTTTATTGCAGATGAACCTGATTTGAGGTCAAATCCTTTTCAAGAGGGAGGGGATGATATGATCATGGACCAGCCAGCTGATGGAGATAGAGATGGCGAGTTTAGAGATGAACCAGCTGAAGAAGATGAGGTCTTAACCATTCCTAAAGGTCCCATGACTCGAGCCAGAGCTAGGAAACTCAAAGAAGCTATTGGAGGACTAATCAGGAAGTCCTTGGAGCAAGAAGAATGTCTTGGAGGAAGCTTGATACTTCAAGATACGCTTATCACCATTCAAGCCATCTTACCATCAAGTTGAGTATCATCTAGGCTAGCAAGCTATGTGTGCTCTTTTCCTATCATTGTTTTTGTCCCATTGGGTTTTGCAATGATAGGTTTTTAACGAGGCCATAGTCTTGCTATCTTATCACCTAGTTGATACTCTCGGACCAAACCACATGAAGAACCTTATGCTATCTTTATTTCTAAGTATTTATGTCTTTCATTTTCGAAAACTCTATCTAAGTTGTGTCTTTACTTCTACATTAATTGAAGGAGCCTGTTCCTTTAATTTCGAAATGCTTGGAGCCTGTTCCAAGCCTTTCACTATATATATGTGTAACTCGGCAACCCTAGCATCTATCAAGTTTTCTTTCATTTAAACCTTTGTGTTTTCTTCTCCCTTGCTTTCACGAGTTAAGAGAGTGTCTGGTGTGTAGTATCCAGTCTGTTGGTGTGTAATATCCAACGCCCAAGGGCTTTAGAAAGGTGTGTCATATCCGATCTAAGTCTAGGAGTATCAAGGAGCCTTTCCGCAGCCTCTTGTGTCACCATTCGATCCACAGCCTTGATAAACTTGAGTCTTTGATTCGTTTATGCAAGGATCTATCCAAACCATCCAGAGAAGGGTCCTAGGATCTCATTAGGGTGAGTGTGATTTCTTTTTCTCAAAATCAGAGTGTTCTTGAGTGTTCTTGAGTGTTCTTGGGATTATTGAGGTTTCTGGGTATGTGTGTTGTCTATTCTTTTGTGGCTGGGTTTATTTGAGATTCTCTGGTGGAAACATGGATATGAAGCACGAATCTAGTGGAGTAGTGAAGATTCAAGAAGAAAACAAGTGGGTTTGGCCAAGATGGGTAAAGACAGCTTTGGGAAGCTGTGAGATTTGGAGTAATCAAGTAAAGGGAGAACCTTTAATGGAGAGAGCTGCTGATGGGGGTCAGACAGCAAGGTTGAAATGTGAAGATCAGTTGAGTCTTGAAGAAAGTATATCTCTTGAGAAGATTGAAGATGTTTATGAGAACAAGATCAATCTAAGGAGGATGTATGAAGTCAGGAAGATGATCTGTGAGTTGAAACAAGGGAAAGAAGGTTTCAATCAGCATGTGAAGAAGCTGAGATGTTTGTGGTCGGAGTTACAAAGCTTGAGACCAAGAAGTTGTGATCCAAGAGTGCTAGAAGAGTGGCGAGAGCAAGATGTTGTCTTCAGCCTCCTTGCAAGCTTGGATTCATCTTATGGCTGGTTGGTAAAGCTTATTCTCAAGGAAGAGAAGCTACCCAACATGGAAGAAGTGTGTGTACTTGTTCAGAGGCTTCATCAAGTGATGGAAGAGAACAAAGAGATAACTTGGAGTAAGGAGGGTGCTAAAAGGAAGAAGGGAAGGCTGAGACGACGTTCTAAGGCTCAGATCAGAAGAGGAAGGTGTTGGAAGAGAAGCATACTGTCTGGTTATCAAGGTAGCTATGGTACTATGAAGATGGGCAGAGAAGAAGCACAACAGATTCTTATGGGAGAGTGTTCTTACTCAGCTTACATGGGAGAATCTGTAGAGAGCAGTGGGGTCATGAGGAAGCTAGAGACCAAAGGAGCAGATGAGCGTGTCACAAAGGATGAATGGGATGAGTTTGTCAAGTATGTGTATGCTTTGGCTACGACCCGGAGACAAGGTGCTCCTGCCAAATCATCCACATCCAACAAACCCATCATTGTTGATTCTGGAGCAAGTCATCACATGATTAGTGATAGAAGCTTAATGAGTGATGTAAAGAAAGCCACTGGGGGTGTGATGATAGCCAATGGAGATAGGATTCCAATAGAAGGGGTTGGAAAGCTCAAGCTATTTGACAAAGACTCAGATGCCTTCTACATGCCACAGTTTGCTTCAAATCTGGTATCTGTGAGGAAAGCCACGATTGATCTTGGCTGTCAAGTAGTATTCAGGCCAGATGATGTTGAGTTCCAAGATTTGAAGACTGGAAGGGTCATTGGGAGAGGAGACAGCAAGAATAATCTATACCAGCTCCAATTGGCTAAGATTTCTAAACCCTTTGATTCTATGTGTTTGAGTAGTACTTATGAGAAGATTGATAGTATTACTTGGCATGCTAGATTGGGTCATCCTCATGCTCGTGCTATTGAATTGATAATTCCTAATATGTCATTTAATCACTTGGAGTGTGAAGCATGCATATTAGGAAAGCATTGTAGGACTGTTTTTCCAACATCAGAAACTACTTATGAGCATTGCTTTGATCTAGTTCATTCAGATGTGTGGACTGCTCCTTGTTTGTCTAGAGATAGCCAGAAGTACTTTGTGACATTCATTGATGAGAAGTCTAAGTATACTTGGCTTACATTGCTTCCATCTAAAGATAGGGTGCTAGAAGCATTTATGAACTTCCAAGCATATGTATCTAATCAATACAATGCTACTGTGAAGGTACTGAGATCAGATAATGGAGGTGAATACATCAGCAATGCCTTCAAGAGTCATCTAGCCAAGCATGGGATTGTGCATCAGACTAGCTGTCCTTATACACCACAGCAGAATGGTGTAGCTGAGAGGAAGAACAGGCACTTGATGGAGGTTGCTAGATCAATGATGTTTCATGCAAATGTCCCAAAACGTTTTTGGAGTGATGCTGTGCAGACTGCTTGCTATCTCATCAACCGGGTTCCAACCAAGATATTGAAGAATCTGTCTCCATTTGAAGTGTTGAACAAGAGCAAACCTGTCATTGATCACCTACGTGTCTTTGGGTGTGTGTGCTATGTCATGGTTCCAGGAGAGCAGAGAAACAAGCTGGAGGCAAAGAGTACTAAGGCTATGTTCATTGGTTACTCTATCACTCAGAAAGGGTACAAGTGCTATGATCCTGAAGCAAGGAGAGTGATGGTATCTAGAGAAGTGAAGTTTGTTGAAACAAAAGGTTATTATGAAGAAAAGGAGTGGGAAAATCTGAAGGATTTGTCTCAAGCTCCATCTGATAAGGCAACAATACTGAGAGTGTTGTTGGAGAAGCTCGGGATAGGGTTGTCCCAGGATCAGGAACCCGGCAGGAGAGAGTCTTCCAATCAGACTGGTGGAGCTGGAAGAACAACTCCTCTTGATCATGAGAGGGGGAATGGAACTGAATCTGGTGAGCAAGAGCAAAACCAAGAGGATTCAGGTCTTCATGATCAAGTTGAGAACAATGTTCAGTCTAGTGGAGAAGTGGATGAGGTTCAGTCTAGTGGAGAAGTAGATGAGGTTCAGTCTAGTGGAGAAGAACAAGTCGGACCGGCCAGTTCAGAAGATGAGCAAGTGGAGCCGGCTAGTGTGCAAACTGAAGATCAGGTGCAAGCTTTGAGGAGGAGCACAAGGATAAAGAGGGATCCTTCCAACTGGGTAAACACGAGAGTGTACTACAATGCCCAGGCTGTGGAGCATCCTTCTCAAGCCGTGTGTTCCTTTGCTGAGTTTCCAGAGGAGCATTATGCCTTTATGATTAGTCTGGATGAGAGTTATGTGCCAAGGACTTATGAAGAAGCTATGTTAGACAAGGAATGGAAAGAATCAGTGGGAGCTGAAGCAGGTGCTATGATCAAGAATGATACATGGTATGAGAGTGAGCTGCCTAAGGGAAAGAAGGCTGTATCTAGTAGATGGATCTTCACAATCAAGTATCTAGCAAATGGACAGATTGATAGGAAGAAGACCAGACTGGTTGCAAGAGGATTTACACAAACCTATGGAGAGGATTACATTGATACCTTTGCACCAGTAGCTAAGCTGCACACAGTTCGGATTGTGTTGTCCATTGCAACAAACTTGGAGTGGGATTTGTGGCAGATGGATGTGAAGAATGCTTTCTTACAAGGTGAGCTAGAAGATGAGGTATACATGCTTCCTCCTCCTGGTCTTGAGCATCTAGTAAAACCAGGAAATGTTTTGAGATTGAAGAAGGCAATATATGGGTTGAAGCAGTCTCCTAGAGCTTGGTACAGAAAGCTGAGTACAACTCTCAATGGGAGAGGATTCAGGAAGTCTGAACTGGATCATACACTCTTCACTTTGGTTACTCCATCAGGGATCATTGTGATACTGGTATATGTGGATGATTTGATTATCACAGGGAGTGATAAGGCTGGGATTAAAGCCACTAAAGAGTTCCTCAAGTCTGTGTTTGATATCAAAGACTTGGGAGAGATGAAGTATTTCTTGGGGATTGAGATATGCAGATCCAAGGAGGGTTTGTTTATGTGTCAAAGGAAGTATACAATGGATATGTTGAAGGAGACTGATGTACTTGGAGGAAAGGTAGCCAAGACACCTCTTGAAGAGGGGTATAAAGTCTTACGTGAGGGGGAGGTTGAAGAGAACCAGTTGTTTGAGGATGCTAAGCTGTATAGGAAGATGGTTGGCAAGCTGATCTACTTGACTATTACCAGGCCAGATATATGCTTTGCTGTGAATCAAGTGAGTCAACATATGCAGGCGCCAAAGGTCCATCACTGGAAGATGGTTGATAGGATACTAATGAGATCCTAGGATGATGCTCTGGAACAGATGGGATAATCCTTGCAGAAACGAATCAAAAGACTCAAGTTTCTCAAGGTATGTGGATCGAATGGTGACACAAGAGGCTGCGGAAAGGCTCCTTGATACTCCTAGGCAATAGATTGGATATGACACACCAAACTAGAGCCCTTAGTCTCTGGATATTACACACCAGAAGTTGGATATTACACACCAACACTCAATCAACTCGACAAGCAAGAAGAAAAGAGAAAACAAAGGTTTTTGATAAAAAGATGGATACTGATACAAGGGGCCACGACCAGAATATAAAGGAGAAGCCTTGTACATGCACAAGGTCTCGAAAATACAAAGAAAATAAAGACAAGGCTCCCTTGGAAACACAACAAAGACTAGAGTTTTCGAAAATAAAAACATAGCATAAAAACTTAGATAAAATTATATAACATAAGGTCTTCATGTGGACATACCAAGATCAATCATCTAGGAGATAGGAGAAGTAACTTGTGGCCTCATTAAAAACCTTCCTTTGGAAAACCCAGTGGGACAAAACCAAAGGTTAGGAAAAGAGCACACACAAGCTACTTGCCTAGATGATGATCAGCTTGAAGGTGGAGTAGCTTGAATGATGGTTAAGGTGTCTTGGATGATCAAGCTTCGGCCAAGACTAATGTATTCTTCTTGTTTCCAAATGTTCTTCAAGGTTGCATCCTCAGCTACAAGCTCTTCAGGTTCATGTTCATGCTTCCAGTCCTTGGTGCTTTCCATGATCATATCATCCCCTCCCACTTCAAAAAGATTTGTCCTCAAATCTGTGTTACCTGCAATAGAAGGGACCAAGTCAGTAACATCAGAGTTTATAATCAGATTACACTTACCTTGCAAGCCTCTTTGATAGGCATTGTCGCTGACTGGTTCTATTATATAGAAGGGACTGATCCATTTGGCTCTCCTTACTCCTGAGGCATTACTTAAACCTGATACATTGAAACAAGATAAGTGAACACAAGCAAAAACATCATAGAGTAAGAGTATTATCCCAAAGTTGTATTTTATCGGTTTTGGCTTGTATGCTGCATCTGGAGGTGCTTCTTTGATGAGGATGAAGCAAGTGACGTCCTGATGTCTCTCCTGGCTTAGATCAGGCGGCTTGAAACGTTTGTCTTCCTCACGCTTGTTCTTTCTCTTTGCATTCTTCAAAGCTTCCATATAATCTGCACATGACTCTTTTGGCAAAAACAAGTGCATCATATCTGTGTAATCAATAAAAGAACTCTTGAAAACATGATTAGTTACCTTAGCATGCTCACCTGGTCGCCATAGATAGGATTGAGATGTTCTACACTCAGAAAAGTTCAGACAAAGCAAACACAGAATCACCCGTCTTGTAGAACCCATAACTCTTTCATTTGAGAAGCTTTGGACATGATTCCAGTTCGACGTGAGACCCTGATGAGTGTAGTTTCCATTGCAGTTGAGTTTGTTGCTTAATTCCTTCTGGTTGCTGAGATATGATCCTCGGACTGCTCCTATGTCAGAGTTGGCGGCTAGACAGCTTCCAAGATTTGATTGTTGCATCTCCAGCTTAGCCAAGGACTCATCAGTATAGCCCCTCTTTTTACCTGTACACTTCTCAGCTCTTTTTGGACAAGTCAAGTGTGTTATCATGTCAAAGAAAGTGTTGTAGACCAGAATGTCTCCAAAGCACAAAACAGCATGATTCCTCCATCTATTATGCATATCAAAGAAAATACTGCAGACCCAGATATCATTAAGGTTCAAGTTCACACATTCAGAATCAGTGATATCTAGTTTCAATTGTGCAGCAGGTTTATCAAAGAAAGTGTTATACACTAGAATATCATCAAAGAACCAACCTACATGTTTAGAATCATTTTCAGCACACAAACAATCAAGCTCAAACTTAGTGAACTTTGCAGATTTCACAAATTTAAATCTAAAATCAGATTGATGCAATTTCGGTTCCTGCAACTTCTTAGGTTCATTCAATACATAAGCAGAAACACAAGAATTATCAAGGATCAGTTTATGCACATGGAAGTTCGTAACAAAACTCCTTTCTTCAGTTCTAGCAAATGAATCACAAGGTTTCAAACAGAAATCAAATTGTTTCAATTCAAGCTCTAAAACCTTTTCAAAATGATCAAAACTTTTGCCATGTTTCAGAAAATGATCAAAACTCAGAATATGACCAGAAATGTTATTATTTTGATTTTGAAAATTTTTTTGATCAAAGATGATTACTGGTTTAAGTTCTTTAAAAGATTTAAACATGTTATCAAAAACAGATTTTGAAACAAAAAAATCTTTTACTTTATCAAGACCAAAACGTTTTATGTCTTCAGTACTCACTTTAACAAACATTCTAGGCACAGAAGCAACCATATTAAACTCCTTACAGTGCTCTTGCAGATCATAAGACAAAGATTCATGAGCTGATTCTGTCTGCAAGTTTTTCTGTTGTTCTTCTTGTGTTGTACTCTCTGGTTCTTTTTCTGCTGAGTCTTCTTTTGCAACCTGTGACACTGAAACAATTCTACTCGGTTGCACCGGTTCAAGACAAGTTAGTTCATTAAAGGAATTATCAAAATTAGATTCAGAGTGAGGTAAGAACAGAGAAAACTCTTGTTCTTTCTCAAACTTTCCTTTTCCCATAGATGTTTTGGTTTGAGCTTCTTGAATTGGGGCAGCTGAGTCTGGTTCTGCATCATTGAGTTCTGAGACAGTAGCAACTGGTTCTTGATTCTTTGGGAGCTTCTTCTGCTTGTCTAAGTGCTTGCTGGTCTTAAGAATCTCCTTAACAAGGCTGCTGATTTCTTTCTCATAATCAGCCATCTTGGTTTCTGATTTTTCACTTTTGAAGTCTGTTGCGGATATGACTTTCTTCTTTGGAGATTTCAGAGAAGTGTGGCCTTTGGATGCATACTTCTTCCTTAGTAGCAACTTCAGATCTTCCCAAGTGGTGATAGCTGGTTCCTTGTAGTACCTGCGATCATCTTCTTCTTGCAACAACCACTTAAAAACGTTTCCTTTGAGCTGAGACATCACATAAGCCAATGCTTCTCTCTTCAGGATTTTGTTGTAGCAAAGCCACTTCTCCATTGTTCTTTCCCACTTTAAATAATCACCTTCCCCTGTAAAAACATAAAGTTGAGGCTTAGTGACAATTTGATTGTAAGAAGAATGAATATTTGATTTAGGAGTGCGAGAAGCTTGATGTGGTCTGCTCGAAGTGTGGGCTGTCTGTTTGTAAGACTGTTGTCCACGTCCTGCTTCCTCTTCCTTATACCACTTATGCTTGCTTGACTTGTTTTGAACAGAATCTGGTGATCTTGGCTCAAGCTTTTGACTGTCCATTCTCTTTTTATTTTCTGCCTAAGATCATCAGTTTGCTGCAGAAACTTTTGTCTAAGCTCCTTTTGAAATTCACCCATGTTGTTATCCATCATCTGCTGCAGATGAGCATTCATAGATTTAAGTAACAGCCTTTCTTCCTTAGTGAGCTTTCCGTTCTGATCTCCTGCCATAGTACCTGAGACAGAAAACAACACACAGCAGTAACAAGTTCTACAGAGAAAACAAAAATCAATTTGCAAAACCAGAAACAGATTCAAACTGAAGCTTAAAACCTTAGACAATTCTCAGAACAAATTAAAAACTCAACCAATGATTTAAAACAGATCAAAACTAATCTGAACAGAACTGATAAATCCCAAACCTAACAGATCAGATTGATTTCGAAACAGAACAGAGAGATTTTGATTTCAGGTTCACTTTCAAGTCTAGTACATCAAGTTTAATCAAAACAGAGTAGATCAAGACAGAAACAATTCGAAATTTCAGAAACAGAAACAGATTGATCAAGTAAATCAGAAAACTTTCTCAGCAAGGTATATGAAGAGTTTTTAACACAAAAACGAAATCAGATAACCTTAATCTATCAGATTTCGACAGCCACAACACAGATCTATCAGTTTCCAGCATGAATATGAAGAGACGAATCGAAAATCATAGAGAAAGATGAACACTTCCCTTCCAGAGTTGCTCTGATACCACTTAATGAGATCCTAGGATGATGCTCTGGAACAGATGGGATAATCCTTGCAGAAACGAATCAAAAGACTCAAGTTTCTCAAGGTATGTGGATCGAATGGTGACACAAGAGGCTGCGGAAAGGCTCCTTGATACTCCTAGGCAATAGATTGGATATGACACACCAAACTAGAGCCCTTAGTCTCTGGATATTACACACCAGAAGTTGGATATTATTACACACCAACACTCAATCAACTCGACAAGCAAGAAGAAAAGAGAAAACAAAGGTTTTTGATAAAAAGATGGATACTGATACAAGGGGCCACGACCAGAATATAAAGGAGAAGCCTTGTACATGCACAAGGTCTCGAAAATACAAAGAAAATAAAGACAAGGCTCCCTTGGAAACACAACAAAGACTAGAGTTTTCGAAAATAAAAACATAGCATAAAAACTTAGATAAAATTATATAACATAAGGTCTTCATGTGGACAGACCAAGATCAATCATCTAGGAGATAGGAGAAGTAACTTGTGGCCTCATTAAAAACCTTCCTTTGGAAAACCCAGTGGGACAAAACCAAAGGTTAGGAAAAGAGCACACACAAGCTACTTGCCTAGATGATGATCAGCTTGAAGGTGGAGTAGCTTGAATGATGGTTAAGGTGTCTTGGATGATCAAGCTTCGGCCAAGACTAATGTATTCTTCTTGTTTCCAAATGTTCTTCAAGGTTGCATCCTCAGCTACAAGCTCTTCAGGTTCATGTTCATGCTTCCAGTCCTTGGTGCTTTCCATGATCATATCAGATACTGAGGTATTTGAGTGGGACGGCTGGACAAGGAGTTTGGATGGGCTGTAATGGCAGTACAGAAGTGGTTGGGTATTGTGATGCTGATTGGGCAGGAGATAGAGTGGACAGGAGATCAACTACTGGGTATTGTACATTCATTGGAGGGAACTTGGTTACTTGGAAGAGTAAGAAGCAGAAGGTTATCTCTTGTTCAAGTGCTGAAGCTGAGTATAGAGCCATGTTGAAGCTGACAAACGAGTTGGTATGGATCAAGGGGATCTTGAAGCATCTAGAGATTGAGCAGAGTGCTCCTATGACTATGCATTGTGACAATCAAGCAGCTATCCACATTGCCTCCAACTCAGTGTTTCATGAGAGAACAAAGCACATAGAGGTGGATTGTCATAAGGTGAGGCAGATGATTATCCTAGGAGTGATTCTGCCATGTTATACAAGAAGTGAAGATCAGCTTGCAGATGTGTTTACCAAGGCAGCGAGATTGAAGACAATGGAGTCCATACTATCCAGGCTTGGACTCATTGATCTTACTCCCAGGAGCTGAGCCCCTTAACCATGGAGTCTCCACTCTTTTTCCCTCATCAAAGTTTTATCCCAATGGGTTTTCTTTGGTGAGGTTTTTAATGAGGGAGGTCTTCATGGTTTCCAAGCTTGACTTGTTCCACATGGTCAAGCTTGAGGGGGAGTGTTGAGATGAGGTAATAAAGAGAGGAGACATTGATAGAGAAAGAGGATTGAGGCATACAGTAACTTTGGAGTTTTACCACAGTAACTTTAGTTTTACTGTGGTAACTCAGTTAAAGCTTGGAAAGTGATCTTGCTTCACTTTGGAGAGTTACCCACGACCAAGGAGCCCTTGGATAAGGAAGGAGCAGTCTGGATAAGGTTTCCTCAAGCTAGAGAGGCTGGAGACAGGCTGTAAAGTAGACAGCATCTAGTAAAAGATGCCAAAGGGATCAAGCATGTGAAGACTCCCATTGGATGCTTTTGGATGGCTCTCTTTGACTACACATGCTCTGAATCTCTTTCTTATCTTATGGATTTCGAAATGTATTGTCTTTCTCACATAAATATGTTGTAAACCTCATCTTTAATTATTAATGGAGTTTTGAGTCTCTCTCTTTATTCTCTCACTAAAATCTCTTAATCTCTTTAATCTTTTCATCTGATTATCTCTGATTATTTGAATCATGCTCTAATACACAAAAGTGTATAATTCTAATCAAACCAGGATGAATCGCGATGTAAGAAGCTTGATTTTGATACATAAAGTAGTGGAGAATCACCAGGAAGCTGAATAAATCTCATAGGAGTTAGGATGAAGAAGCTATCCCACTTTCAAATCAGGTGATCCCAGTTTTCCTGTTTGGGAATATGACAGCTTATTTGTCATTCTAATCAAACCAGGATGAATCGCGATGTAAGAAGCTTGATTTTGATACATAAAGTAGTGGAGAATCACCAGGAAGCTGAATAAATCTCATAGGAGTTAGGATGAAGAAGCTATCCCACTTTCAAATCAGGTGATCCCAGTTTTCCTGTTTGGGAATATGACAGCTTCTTTGTCATTCTAATCAAACCAGGATGAATCGCGATGTAAGAAGCTTGATTTTGATACATAAAGTAGTGGAGAATCACCAGGAAGCTGAATAAATCTCATAGGAGTTAGGATGAAGAAGCTATCCCACTTTCAAATCAGGTGATCCCAGTTTTCCTGTTTGGGAATATGACAGCTTCTTTGTCATTCTAATCAAACCAGGATGAATCGCGATGTAAGAAGCTTGATTTTGATAACATAAAGTAGTGGAGAATCACCAGGAAGCTGAATAAATCTCATAGGAGTTAGGATGAAGAAGCTATCCCACTTTCAAATCAGGTGATCCCAGTTTTCCTGTTTGGGAATATGACAGCTTCTTTGTCATTCTAATCAAACCAGGATGAATCGCGATGTAAGAAGCTTGATTTTGATACATAAAGTAGTGGAGAATCACCAGGAAGTTGAATAAATCTCATAGGAGTTAGGATGAAGAAGCTATCCCACTTTCAAATCAGGTGATCCCAGTTTTCCTGTTTGGGAATATGACAGCTTCTTTGTCATTCTAATCAAACCAGGATGAATCGCGATGTAAGAAGCTTGATTTTGATACATAAAGTAGTGGAGAATCACCAGGAAGTCGAATAAATCTCATAGGAGTTAGGATGAAGAAGCTATCCCACTTTCAAATCAGGTGATCCCAGTTTTCCTGTTTGGGAATATGACAGCTTCTTTGTCATTCTAATCAAACCAGGATGAATCGCGATGTAAGAAGCTTGATTTTGAACATAAAGTAGTGGAGAATCACCAGGAAGCTGAATAAATCTCATAGGAGTTAGGATGAAGAAGCTATCCCACTTTCAAATCAGGTGATCCCAGTTTTCCTGTTTGGGAATATGACAGCTTCTTTGTCATTCTAATCAAACCAGGATGAATCGCGATGTAAGAAGCTTGATTTTGAAACATAAAGTAGTGGAGAATCACCAGGAAGCTGAATAAATCTCATAGGAGTTAGGATGAAGAAGCTATCCCACTTTCAAATCAGGTGATCCCAGTTTTCCTGTTTGGGAATATGACAGCTTCTTTGTCATTCTAATCAAACCAGGATGAATCGCGATGTAAGAAGCTTGATTTTGATACATAAAGTAGTGGAGAATCACCAGGAAGCTGAATAAATCTCATAGGAGTTAGGATGAAGAAGCTATCCCACTTTCAAATCAGGTGATCCCAGTTTTCCTGTTTGGGAATATGACAGCTTCTTTGTCATTCTAATCAAACCAGGATGAATCGCGATGTAAGAAGCTTGATTTTGATACATAAAGTAGTGGAGAATCACCAGGAAGTCGAATAAATCTCATAGGAGTTAGGATGAAGAAGCTATCCCACTTTCAAATCAGGTGATCCCAGTTTTCCTGTTTGGGAATATGACAGCTTCTTTGTCATTCTAATCAAACCAGGATGAATCGCGATGTAAGAAGCTTGATTTTGATACATAAAGTAGTGGAGAATCACCAGGAAGCTGAATAAATCTCATAGGAGTTAGGATGAAGAAGCTATCCCACTTTCAAATCAGGTGATCCCAGTTTTCCTGTTTGGGAATATGACAGCTTCTTTGTCATTCTAATCAAACCAGGATGAATCGCGATGTAAGAAGCTTGATTTTGATACATAAAGTAGTGGAGAATCACCAGGAAGCTGAATAAATCTCATAGGAGTTAGGATGAAGAAGCTATCCCACTTTCAAATCAGGTGATCCCAGTTTTCCTGTTTGGGAATATGACAGCTTCTTTGTCATTCTAATCAAACCAGGATGAATCGCGATGTAAGAAGCTTGATTTTGATACATAAAGTAGTGGAGAATCACCAGGAAGCTGAATAAATCTCATAGGAGTTAGGATGAAGAAGCTATCCCACTTTCAAATCAGGTGATCCCAGTTTTCCTGTTTGGGAATATGACAGCTTCTTTGTCATTCTAATCAAACCAGGATGAATCGCGATGTAAGAAGCTTGATTTTGATACATAAAGTAGTGGAGAATCACCAGGAAGCTGAATAAATCTCATAGGAGTTAGGATGAAGAAGCTATCCCACTTTCAAATCAGGTGATCCCAGTTTTCCTGTTTGGGAATATGACAGCTTCTTTGTCATTCTAATCAAACCAGGATGAATCGCGATGTAAGAAGCTTGATTTTGATACATAAAGTAGTGGAGAATCACCAGGAAGCTGAATAAATCTCATAGGAGTTAGGATGAAGAAGCTATCCCACTTTCAAATCAGGTGATCCCAGTTTTCCTGTTTGGGAATATGACAGCTTCTTTGTCATTCTAATCAAACCAGGATGAATCGCGATGTAAGAAGCTTGATTTTGATACATAAAGTAGTGGAGAATCACCAGGAAGCTGAATAAATCTCATAGGAGTTAGGATGAAGAAGCTATCCCACTTTCAAATCAGGTGATCCCAGTTTTCCTGTTTGGGAATATGACAGCTTCTTTGTCATTCTAATCAAACCAGGATGAATCGCGATGTAAGAAGCTTGATTTTGATACATAAAGTAGTGGAGAATCACCAGGAAGCTGAATAAATCTCATAGGAGTTAGGATGAAGAAGCTATCCCACTTTCAAATCAGGTGATCCCAGTTTTCCTGTTTGGGAATATGACAGCTTCTTTGTCATTCTAATCAAACCAGGATGAATCGCGATGTAAGAAGCTTGATTTTGATACATAAAGTAGTGGAGAATCACCAGGAAGCTGAATAAATCTCATAGGAGTTAGGATGAAGAAGCTATCCCACTTTCAAATCAGGTGATCCCAGTTTTCCTGTTTGGGAATATGACAGCTTCTTTGTCATTCTAATCAAACCAGGATGAATCGCGATGTAAGAAGCTTGATTTTGATACATAAAGTAGTGGAGAATCACCAGGAAGCTGAATAAATCTCATAGGAGTTAGGATGAAGAAGCTATCCCACTTTCAAATCAGGTGATCCCAGTTTTCCTGTTTGGGAATATGACAGCTTCTTTGTCATTCTAATCAAACCAGGATGAATCGCGATGTAAGAAGCTTGATTTTGAAACATAAAGTAGTGGAGAATCACCAGGAAGCTGAATAAATCTCATAGGAGTTAGGATGAAGAAGCTATCCCACTTTCAAATCAGGTGATCCCAGTTTTCCTGTTTGGGAATATGACAGCTTCTTTGTCATTCTAATCAAACCAGGATGAATCGCGATGTAAGAAGCTTGATTTTGATACATAAAGTAGTGGAGAATCACCAGGAAGTCGAATAAATCTCATAGGAGTTAGGATGAAGAAGCTATCCCACTTTCAAATCAGGTGATCCTAGTTTTCCTGTTTGGGAATATGACAGCTTCTTTGTCATTCTAATCAAACCAGGATGAATCGCGATGTAAGTATTGAGATGAAGACCAAGGAGGCTGAGACAGTAACTTTAGAGTTTTACTGTGGTAACTTTATTTTAACCACAGTAACTACTTGGGGAAGTTATCTGATAGGATGAGAAGGTAACTTAGTGAAGAGAAGAGAGGAAACTCGACCTAAGAGGATAAGTGAGGTTAAGGAAGGATAAGGGATCACTTTGACAGCCTGTATGATGCTGGAAAGGAGAAGTTACCTTTATACTAGTGCAAGCATGTGAGAAAGCACAGCCAAGTGATTCAAAAGGAGTTCCAGCCTGTCCTTTGACTACACATGCTTAACCATTTCGAATTTCCTTGTTGCTCTCTCTATTAATACTTGTAAACCTCATCAGTTATTAATTAATGGAGTTTTTGAGTCTCTCTCTCTTTATTTCTCTCACTAGAATCTCTTAATCTCTTTAATCTTTTCATCTGATTATCCCTGATTGGTTGAATCATGCTCTAATACACAAAAGTGTATATGGTATCAGAGCCAGGTTGCTAAAAAGGGGAGAGTGTGATTTCGTTTTTCATAAAATCTGGGTGTTCTTGAGTGTTCTTGAGGGTTCTTGAGTGTTCTTGGTGTTCTTGAGTTCTGGTCTTTATTATCTGAGTGGTGTGAGATATTCTGATGGATTCAAACTATCTCAACATGGAAATGAAGCACAGATCTAGTACATCCATGGAGCTTGAAGAAGAGAGGGATGGCGATTGGTCAAGATGGGCAAAGAGAGCTTTGGAAAGCTGTGGGTTATGGAGTAGTGGTGTGATCCTGATCAGGATTGGAATCAATGGATTGAAGCCAATGTATGGGTCAGCTATACCACTGATCATGGTGCAGTTTAATGGACAGTATCATACTCTTATTGGCATGATCTATGAGGTTCTGGATAGAGAGAAGAGAAGAACTGTTGGTACTGCCTTGAAACAGCTTGAACAAAGAGGATTCAACCAACTGAGGTTAACAGGAGCTATGGAGACCATTCACCTCGTCCAAATATGTATGGAGAACAAGGAAAACATGTCAGGAAGTTTTTGGATTGGGCAATATTTGGATCTAGGCGAAATAAGGCTTTTTCGGTCCAAAAAGAGAGTTGCAGCCAGAATCTTGATCCACTTGCTTTCTAGCTGGCCTCACAGGACGTGGAGGATCTAAAGCTCATTAGGAGACACTCCAAATCAAGTTCAAGTCGTGGCCCATCATAAACCAAAGAAGAACCAGCTTGTTGGTTTGATTTAATTGTAATGTAATGGGTTTAGTTTATTGGGCTTTCATTTAATTTAAACCAAAGACAATTAGGAATTAGAGTAAACCAGATTTGGGTAGAATAGTATTTAAAATAAACCAATTTCGAATTGGATTAGGTGATTAAACCATCTTGGTTTAAATTTAGGGTTTTCAGTTTTATTCTTTTAACATATGTAGCCACGTTTTGGCATGGACATCAATCAATCGACATTTTTTTCAACTTCTTTGTTTTGAGTTTTCTCTCAATTCAGCTGGTGTGTAATATCCAGCTTGGGTTCTCTGATTTGGTGTGTCATATCCAGATCAGAAGCCTTGGAGTATCAGGAGGCGAGCCATCTCTCTTGTGTCCCACATCAATCCACAAACCTTGATACAGATCGAGTCTTTGATTCTCTGTTTGCAAGGATTATCTTTGTGATCCATCCTAGACACTAAGCAGGGTGATCCTGTGTCTGTGGAGCAGAAAAAAACATCTTTATAGCATCCCATAGCTCTAAGGAGAAGACCATATCCATCACCTTTCATCCACCCACGCCCCCTTCAAGTGATCCAGGGAGAGACAGTCCTATCCAGGGCTGCACCAAGTGGTATCAGAGCCTCTTGAGGGTTAGGGTTTGAAGTTTTAACAAGGGAGCACGAAATCTATCAGTTAACAAACTGTATTCTATGTCTGGATATGAAGAAGAGCTTACAATTCCATTCTTCTATGGGAAGATTGATACAGAGGCATATCTTGATTGGGAAAAGAAGATGGAGTTTCTCTTTGGACTCCTATACTACACTGAAAAGAAAAAGGTATGTCTAGCAGTCAATGGACTCTGTGGAAGTGCATTCTCATGGTGGCAGAGAGTTTCTCAGACTAGGAGATTTGAAAAAAAACCTCAAATTATTTCATGGGTGGAGATGAAGACCTTGATGAAGAAGAGGTTTGTCTCGCAGTGGAAACTTTCAAAACTAAAACCAGAAGCAGCAACAAAGCTTACTATTTTAGATCAACCTGCCTATTGGTCTGAATTGCCATTAAAACCGGCTGAGAGAAGATCTGTGGTTCCTGTTCTATCATTGAAACAAGAGGAGGAAAAGCAGCAAGCTTCTATATTAGCTTCTCCAATAAAACAGATTGAGGAGAGTCATAAAACTGAACCAGAACCAACAACCCTTTGTTTAAAACTAGAGGAGGAGGCAGAAGTTGCAGAAGCTGAGTGTGGCCACATGCCTGATCAAATAAAACAAGAAGAAAAGGTTCCTGGAGGGTCATCTAAAGCTCTTGAATTGGTGCTTCCTACTGTTGAGCAAGGTGATAACTTTAAGTCTTTAGCTTGTGAGTTACTAATCAGACCTTTGGTATGTCTTCAGCTCAGCTTAGTGGAACATCTGAGAGTTGTTAAGGGCCTGCAACAAGTTGTTTTTGAACCAGGAGGAAGCTTGTGTGTGGTTAGAAGAAATAAACAAATTCTGGATCAGAAAGCAACTGCATACAAGCTCAATTTGCAAGGTTCATTCACTCTTGAAAAACAAGATTTGTGGTCAAATCTTTTTAAAGGGAGAGAGAATGGTATGATAAAAACTATTTGCAGAGAGAATGAAGGAGAGTCAGGAGGTAACACGTCCTTTATCAGGTTCATAACTGACCAGAACAAGCTGAGAAGAGATAAACAGGAACTGGTGGTGGTTAAAGAGAAGCCAGAACTGGAGGATGAGTATGGGGACCAAACCACACGACCACCTGACCAGAAGGATGTTAAACTGAGAGTACATGGTCTCATGTTCATGACCAGGACGTGGTAGGATCATCCTGGAGAGAAGCATTCAACTGCAAACTCAACAAAGTGGAGAAATCATCTGCCTTAGAAGCCACATGCAGTGAGGAAAGTTCCAAGATGTTGCTGAGACATGAAGAAGGACTGCAGAGCTTTGTGTTTCATCCTGGAGAGACTAGAGAGGTGATGATATATCTCATGGCCAGGTCAGGAACTTTGGAGTTAAATTATCAAGGTTCTATCATCCTACAAAGCTTGGATTTGAGGACAAATCCTTTTAAAGGAGGAGGGGATGGTGTGATCCTGATCAGGATTGGAATCAATGGATTGAAGCCAATGTATGGGTCAGCTATACCACTGATCATGGTGCAGTTTAATGGACAGTATCATACTCTTATTGGCATGATCTATGAGGTTCTGGATAGAGAGAAGAGAAGAACTGTTGGTACTGCCTTGAAACAGCTTGAACAAAGAGGATTCAACCAACTGAGGTTAACAGGAGCTATGGAGACCATTCACCTCGTCCAAATATGTATGGAGAACAAGGAAAACATGTCAGGAAGTTTTTGGATTGGGCAATATTTGGATCTAGGCGAAATAAGGCTTTTTCGGTCCAAAAAGAGAGTTGCAGCCAGAATCTTGATCCACTTGCTTTCTAGCTGGCCTCACAGGACGTGGAGGATCTAAAGCTCATTAGGAGACACTCCAAATCAAGTTCAAGTCGTGGCCCATCATAAACCAAAGAAGAACCAGCTTGTTGGTTTGATTTAATTGCAATGTAATGGGTTTAGTTTATTGGGCTTTCATTTAATTTAAACCAAAGACAATTAGGAATTAGAGTAAACCAGATTTGGGTAGAATAGTATTTAAAATAAACCAATTTCGAATTGGATTAGGAGATTAAACCATCTTGGTTTAAATTTAGGGTTTTCAGTTTTATTCTTTTAACATATGTAGCCACGTTTGGCATGGAGATCAATCAATCGACATTTTTTCAACTTCTTTGTTTTGAGTTTTCTCTCAATTCTGCTGGTGTGTAATATCCAGCTTGGGTTCTCTGATTTGGTGTGTCATATCCAGATCAGAAGCCTTGGAGTATCAGGAGGCGAGCCATCTCTCTTGTGTCCCACATCAATCCACAAACCTTGATACAGATCGAGTCTTTGATTCTCTGTTTGCAAGGATTATCTTGTGATCCATCCTAGACACTAAGCAGGGTGATCCTGTGTCTGTGGAGCAGAAAAAAACATCTTTATAGCATCCCATAGCTCTAAGGAGAAGACCATATCCATCACCTTTCATCCACCCACGCCCCCTTCAAGTGATCCAGGGAGAGACAGTCCTATCCAGGGCTACACCAAGTAGTCATGGAAAGGGGAAACCTTTCATGGAAATGGCTACTGAAGAAGGTCAGACAAGAGGTCTGAGCTGGGAAATGAAGTTGTTCAAGGAGACACTACAAAGAGTGAGATTGAAGCAACTTTAGGCAAGTCCAAGCTTGTGAGAGTCGTTGAGGACAGAGGGGTGATCCGCGGCTTGAGAAAGGAAGGATGAGTGTTATCAGCTTGTGGGAAGGCTGAGAGAAGTATGGTCGGAGCTAGATGTGGTGAAGACACACACATCAAATCCGAGATGTTGTCAAGAAAGGAGGAAGCAAGATGTGATCTTCAGCTTCCTTATGGAAGAGGTATGTGAGCTTGTTAAATATACTTGTGATGTGTGGGAAATGAACAGGAAGCCAGAAAGATGGAAGGGAGGTACAAGCTGTAAGAGGGGAAGTTGAGAAAAACTTTCTAAGGAGTGGTTAATGAAGAGAAGGGCATGGAGAAAGGATAGCGAGTCTGAGCACTTAAGTGACAGGATGAGTGTAATCTTGAAGAGAATCAAGGATGTACTTCAGCAGATGGTTATAGGAGAGTGTTCATACTCAGCTTACATGGGAGAGACAGTAGGAGACAGTGCGGATATGAGAGGAATGGATACCAAGAGGGCAGATGAGTGTGTGACAAAGAAGGAATGGGATGAGTTGGTTAAGCATGTGTATGCTTTGGCTACGACCCGGAGTCTGGGTGCTCCTGCCAAAGCATCCACATCTAAACCCATCATCATTGACTCTGGAGCAACACACCACATGATCAGTGACAAGAGACTAATCAGTGAGGTTAAAGCAGCAACAGGGAGTGTCATGATAGCCAATGGTACCAGGATCCCAATAGAAGGAGTGGGAAACCTCAAGCTGTTGAGAAGAACTCCACTGCCTTCCACCTACCTCAGTTTACATCCAATCTAATCTCAGTTAAGAAGGCTACAGTTGATCTGGATTGTCAAGTGGTTTTCAGACCAAATGAAGTTGAGTTCCAGGATTTGAAGACTGGAAGGGTTATTGGCAGAGGAGACAGCAAGCATCAGCTCTATCATCTCCAAACAACTGAGGCGCCTAGTCCTGTGGAGTCTGTGTGTTTAGCAGCACAACGGATAGGTGTGATAATCTCACATGGCATGCAAGGCTGGGACATCCTCATGCCAAGGCAATTGAACTGATTCTACCAAGTATGGCGTTCAATCACTTGGAGTGTGAAGCTTGTATACTTGGAAAGCACTGTAGGACTGTCTTCCCAACATCAGAAACCAGATATGAGAATTGCTTTGATCTGGTGCATTCAGACGTGTGGACAGCTCCCTGTATGTCTAGAGACAGCCATAAGTACTTTGTGACTTTCATTGATGAGAAGTCCAAGTACACATGGATCACCATGATTCCCTCCAAAGACAGAGTCCTAGAAGCCTTCATGAACTTCCAAGCATATGTTACTAATCAGTACAATGCCACTGTGAGGATTATGAGGTCTGATAATGGAGGAGAATACACTAGCAATGCTTTCAAGAGTCATCTTGCAAAGCATGGGATTGTGCAACAAACTAGCTGTCCTTACACACCACAAAAAATGGGGTGGCTGAGAGGAAGAACAGACATTTGATGGAGGTTGCGAGATCAATCATGTTCCACATGAATGTCCTAAGAGGTTTTGGAGTGATGCTGTTCAGACGCTTGCTATCTTCAATAGAGTGCCAACCCGTGTCTTGAAGAAACGAAAAGTCTCCCTTTGAAGTATTGAACAAGGCCAAGCCACACATTGATCATTTGAGAGTCTTTGGGTGCTTATGTTATGTGATGATTCCCGAGAGAAAGAAGGAACAAGCTAGAAGCAAAGAGTACTAAGCTATGTTCATTGGGTACTCAATCACTCAGAAAGGCTACAAATGTTATGATCCAAACTAGGAGGGTTATGGGTATCTAGAGAAGTGAAGTTTGTGAGTCTAAAGGGTATTATGAGGAGAAGAAATGGGAAGACCTAGAGGATCTGTCCGAGCTCAAATCAGAGAAGGCAACAACATTGAGAGTGTTGTTGGAGAGGCTAGGGATAGGATATCCCAAGATCAGGAACCAGGATAACC
>NW_026015639.1:0-39418 GCF_020379485.1 Brassica napus
TCATGACCATAAGCGATGTCGCTCGATCTGACATCGTTGACGGACACCCCTCCCAACGTCCGTCCCCTTTTTTTAGGGACAACCTTAAAACAAAAATAAATATTGTAAGTAAAATTTAAAGTTATATTAAATAATAATAAAAAATAAAATTTTTGAAAATTTACCTCCTCGTAAATCTTATCCACTTCAGTGTGGATAAGGTGACGGGTAATCCGTCGGTAGACTGCTGGGTCAGCTGAGTCTGGCGGTCTTCAACCCGAGCAACCACGTCGTTGTAGATTTGCTCGGACTTGCCATCTACAAACGTCCGCCTTGTTCTTTGGGTCCTCTCGTAAAGTTCCATAAGAGACGGGTGTCCCGTCTCTTTGGCCTAAAAACATTTAAGAAAGTTAGAAAAAATATATATATTAAAAATTTATTTAATAAAATATTTAATTACCATTTCCAAACGGACACCGGCGTGGGGTTTTTGGCCCGTAGTGTGAAGCATCGGCCCGTTTCCGTGCTCATCGACCGTGTTACGGGAGTTAGAGCAAGTCTGGGCGATTCTAATGGAATCAGGAAGGCGCCAATAACGGATGAGGCCATCCCACACATCCGTGGTGAGCTCAGCGGTTTGCCACGCTCATACCCCTTCACGATCCAGTCACCCTTCCAGTTGGAGACCGTGTCCAACAAGCGAACTTTCGCCTTCGCGTTAAACTTCTTCCTCACCCTCTCAGTGATCCCCAAGGCCCAATTATATTTTTGCTGTTGGAAAAATAAATTAACAATTAGTTTTTTAGAAGTATATATATAAATCATGAAAAAATTAAAGTATATATAATTAATTAATAGAAACTTACAGCGTAAATTTTGAACCACGTCTTTCTGACGTAGTGAGGCGTCTTACTCCAGTTCGGATGTGCCATGGAGAAGTAACCTTGATCGTGTCGGTTACGTCCGATGCAAGACATCCGTCAACCCCCACCTGGAAAATACAAATTTAAATATAAATTATTTTTTAATGTTATAAAAGAATTTAAACGAATTAAAAAAAAATTAATGCAACATACCACAAAGTTCCGTCCGGTCGGTCTGGGTCGATGACTGGTAAACCTTCTCTGCCTGGCAGACGGAGAATGTCCTCTACAGTGTACTGCGAGTAAAGAGCACTCGGAGGCACCATCAAATCTTGATGAATATCGGCGGCCATCGGAGGTGCCATCGGAGGAGGCACAGGAGGAGGCATCGTCGGATGAGCCATCGAGGAAGGCACATGAGGAGCCGATGTGCACTAGAAGAAGTAGACCCAGAGACTCTCTGATTGTACTGAGTCTCGGGGACAGTCTCCTGACCCGAAGAACATGGAGCTGAAGAAGAGGCCGGGTCTAAACGACTACCCTGCTCACCGAAGATCTCTCTGTAATGGGCAGTAAGTCTTCCTTTTCGAACCTGGGAAAAAATTAAATTTTTAAATTAACATCAACAATATATTTCCCAACATTATCCACCTAATCAACACTAAATAACATAAAATCCGCAAACCTATCTAAATTCCCTATACTAACCACCTAATCTATCCTAAACTAACCAAATTAGAGAGGAATCAGAGAGGCTTACCATTGCTACGAAATGGAGAGGAAGTGAGAGGAAGTAGAGAGGAAAGAAAGAGTGAGCGCTCGGGGGTATATATAAGATTACATATCGTCGCAAATTCCTCGTAAGTTTACGACGAAATAGCGAGCAGTTACAAAGGCCCGTGTTTTTTTTACGAGGAAATTGCGAGGAATCACAAAGGCCCGTGTTTTTTTACGAGGTATTAACGACGATTTTGCTTACGTGGAATTAACGAGCTTGCTTTCCTATAAATATACCCACAACTCTCATTCTCAAACCACACAAACTCCCAAATCACACCCTATCTCAAATCACATTCCTCAGCAAAATCCTATTCAAATTATAATATTTGAAAAAATAGGAAAAGGAGAAGATATTAGAATTCATGTGGCGAGACTTACGTATTATAATTGCTGGAAGTCTTGCCACATGTTAATCTGGTATTTTCTCCTTTTCCTTTTTTTTTCTAGTTTACAATACGAGATATTTACGACGATTTGTGCTTACGTGGAATTAACGAGTATTATGTTTAAATCTTTTACGTGGTGTTTTACGACAATTTCTGCTTACGTGGAATTAACGAGTTTTTATTTAAATCCTTTTACGTGTGTTTTACGACGATTTCATCCTACGTGTATTTACGACGATTTCATCCTACATGGTCTTTATGATGATTTGTGCTTACGTGGAATTAACGAGTGTTATGTTTAAATCCCTAGAATCCGAAACCCCAAACCCGAAACCCCAAACCCAAACCGAACCCCAAACCCCAAACCCAAACCCCAAACACGAAAACCCGAAACCCCAACCCGAAACCCAAAACCCCAAACCTGAAACCCGAAACCCGAAATCCCAAACCCGAAACCCAAAACCCCAAACCCGAAACCCGAAACCCGAAACCCAACCCCAATCCCCAACCCGAAACCCGAAACCCCAAACCCGAAACCCGAAACCCCAAACCCGAAACCCAAACCCCGAAACCCCAAACCCTAGACCCGAAACCCAAACCCCAGATCCAAAACCCCAAACCCAAACCAAACCCGAAACCCCAAATCCGAAACCCCATATTCCTTATTTTCTACTTCATATATTCCAAACCCATCTTTATTTTAAGTTTCGTCGTTATTTCCTCGTTGTCTTACGTGATATTTTCGACGATTTCATCCTATGTGGTCTTTACGACGATTCATCCTACGTGGTATTACGACGATATTCCGCTTACGTGGAATTAACGAGTCCCGCGTCCTTTATTTTTATATTTCGTCGTTATTTCCTCGTTTACCTACGAGGAATTTACGACGATTTGTACTTACGTGGAATTAACGAGTGTTATGTTTAAATCCCTCCGAAACCCGAAACCCCAAACCCCAAACCCCATATTCCTTATTTTCTACTTCATATATTCCAAACCCCATCTTTATTTCCATTCCAAACCACAATTCCCACTTTGCTTATTCATAAAACAAACTCCCAATTACCTTATTCATAAAACAAACCCCACATTATCTTATTCATAAAACAAACTCCCTCATCTTATTCATAAAACAAATACATCAATCGGATACATCGACATTCTCGTCATCACTAGAAACATCATCATTTTCATTAAACTCGTCTTCAACAGCTTCGTCTGTGGCATCATCGGTAAGATCTTCGTACTCGTGATTATGCGGATCAATGAGAAGGATGTCATCAATTTCTTGTTCAGGTTCCTCGACTTCATTTATCTGTTCTTCTTGCAATGGTGGTTCTTCTCCACTGATGATTCGTCCTCGAGGTGTAACTTTGATCACTGCTAACCAATTTATACCTGAATCTCTCATCCGAGGGTATGGAAGGAAGCTAACTTGGTTTGCTTGTGAAGCTAAGATGAAAGGCTCGAATTTGTTGTACCTTCGTCCACCGTTGACATCAACTACACCGAATTTGTTAGACCGAACCCCTCTGTTGACGACGGAGTCGAACCATTCACATTTGAAGAGGACGCATTTCAGCTTCAGTATCCCTGGAAATTCGACTTCAATAATCTCCGTCAAGATCCCGTAGAAATCTGTTTCCCCTTTCACACATATTCCATAGTTACTGGTCGCCCGCTGTCTACCATACTCATATGTATGAAAAGTATAGCCTCGTGTGAAATACATCTGTGATGTGGTGACCTTTACAAGTGGAGATTGAATTACTTCGTGTAACCACTTAGGATAATCTGCATCGTCGTCGTCATAATCAACCTGCAAAAATAAAGAGAATGTTAATGAAATACAGATCATGTATGAAAAAAGAGTTTGAGTTAATACCTGATTCCGCAACCACTTAATGAAGTGTTGATCTTTCCTTTTGTCTACGTCACTTGTGGATATACCAGGAAATGTTTCTTCGACTTGAGAAACAAATAGGCTGTAAAATCACATTTTATAGGAATGAATCTCTCGCAATTATACAATTAATTATACTTATATGTGTTTCGAAGTGTCAATATATGTTACCTTTCAAAATAACGCATCAATGGATCTTCGCAATTGAGTAGAATATAGGTGTGTGCACTATGAGCGTCTTGTTCACTCGACCACCAAACCTCTTTAGACTTCCCACCGAGTCGCCCAATCTGGCTAAAGATGTCTGGAACACCAGCAACTGCATATGTTGGCGCAACACCACCATCATCATATCTTCTTGGAGCTCTTCTCCGGGTACGTACTTTTGACGCAAAGTAGTACGATGTGAAGTGAGAAACTTCTTCCGTCAAACTTCCAGCAATTATAGAACCTTCAACTTTGGCGAGGTTCTTTGCTTTTCCCTTCAAATATTTCATGGCTCGCTCATACTGATACATCCATCCGTAATGTACAGGTCCACGAAGCAATGCCTCATATGGGAGGTGGACAGCTAGATGCTCCATGACGTCAAAAAATCCGGGAGGAAATATCTTCTCCAAGTTGCACAATAAGATGGGAATGTTCTCCTGAAGCTGTTCCACAACTTCTTCTTTAAGAGTGCGTGTGCTCAGATCCCTGAAAAATGCTCCAATGCCTTTTATATTCCAAAAAAAAATTAAACACATTGTTAGTCATATATTATTTTGTAAATTATTGTGATATAATACACTACGTACCTGCAAGTGCTTCATGTACGTTTGTTGGAAGTAGCTCCGCAAATGCAAAGGGCAGTAGTCGTTGCATAAAGACATGACAATCATGACTCTTCATCCCGGAGAACTTTTGACCCTTTTCAACACATCTAGAGAGATTCGAAACATACCCATCGGGGAACTTCACTTCTGATGCCACCCAGTTGAACAACACCGACTTTTTTTCTGAAGATAATCTGAATATCGGAACGGGAACTTGTCCATTGCTTTTAATATGTAACTCGCTTCTTGAGCAAATATCCGGCAAGTCCAACCTCGATTTTATGTTGTCTTTTGTCTTCCCTGGGACATTCAATATTGTATTCATGATGTTCTCAAAGAAATTCTTCTCTATATGCATCACATCGAGGTTGTGGCGCAGAAGAAGATCCTTCCAATATGGCAACTCCCAAAATATACTCTTCTTGTGCCAGTTGTGATGAACACCGTAAGAATCATGCATATTACGAGGGACATGCCAATTACCACCCCAACGAACTGTTTCGTTAGCTCCGTAGTAGTCGATTTGCGCTTCAATTTGTTCTCCAGTTATATATGGAGGAGGAGTGTCTCTCACAACCCTTTTGTGCCTAAACAAATTCTTGTTTCTTTGGTAAGGATGACCAATGGGAAGAAATCGACGGTGACAATCAAACCAACTTGTCTTCCTACCATTCTTCAGTTGAAACGCATCTGTCGTTCCATTACAATATGGACAAGCTAATCTCCCATGTGTAGTCCATCCAGACAACATCCCATAGGCAGGAAAATCACTTATGGTCCACAAAAGCATCGCTCGCATCGTAAAATTCGTCTTCGTTGAACAGTCATACGTCCTCACCCCTGTTGACCACAAATCCTTCAACTCTTTTATCAGTGGTTGTAGGAAAACATCCAGGGACCTTTTTGGATGGTTCGGACCAGGTATTAATATGGTCAAGAATAGTAACTCCCGTTGCATGCACATCTCCGGTGGCAGGTTGTATGGAGTAAGAAAGACTGGCCACAATGAATATTGTCTCCCTGACATTCCGAACGGACTAAATCCATCTGTGCATAATCCGAGATACACATTCCGGATATTGCTAGCGAAATCCGGATGTACTTTGTTGAAATGTTTCCAGGCTCTTGCATCTGATGGATGAGTCATCTCACCATCCGTCTGAGTATGCTCGGCATGCCATCTCATCTTTCCAGCAGTCTGCTCTGATTGATACAATCTTTTCAATCTGTCTGTAATTGGTAGGTACCACATCCTTTGGTACGGTACCCTATTACGTCCCCGTCCTTGCGGCTTGAATCGTGGCTTCTTGCAGAATCGACATTCTTCTAGCTTCTCATCATCTCCCCAATAGATCATGCAGTTGTCGATGCAAACATCTATCATCTCCGAAGGCAACCCAAGACTATAAACCAGTTTCTGAATTTCATAATAAGAATCAGCAGACACATTGTCTTCCGGCAAATACTCTTTAAACAAGTCTGCCCATTCGTTCATGCAACTTTCAGGTAGATTGTGATCAGTTTTAATATTCATCATTCTAGCAGCTAACGACAATTTAGAGAGACCTTCTCTACAACCACTGTAAAGTGGTTGATTCGCCGCGTTTAACATTTCGTAAAACTTTTTTGCATCTATATTAGGTTCTTCATCTTCATCATGAGCTACGAATGCATCAGCTACCATATCATGAACCCTATCATAATCTACCATCTCCTCCTGATGGTAACTATGTTCATTATGCAAATGATGATCAACCGGTTCTTTTTCCTGAAAATTGCTATTACTACTACTAGCTTCATTCTGATCATAATTAAAACCTTCTCCATGTTGAAACCAGATATAGTAATTTGGCGTGAAACCTCTATTTATTAAATGCTTCCAAACATTTTCACGGTTTGCCAGTTTCGAATTGTTGCATTTCCGACAAGGACAGAACATCTTACCACTTTCTTGGGCGAGCGGTGTTGAATCTGCTTGATGCATAAATGTCTCCAGACCCGCAAGGTATTCTTTCGTCACTCTCCCGTTAGCATCTCTATGCATATACATCCACTTCCGCAACTCGTAAATAGTCCCGGAGCCAGCCATTTTTTTTTCTTTCACGTTTTTTGTTGTTGGTGTGTTTAAAATGATGTTCAAACATCCATATTTATAGGAAATTTCGAATCTGGTAGTTGTAATTTTCCTATGAATTTACGACGATAATTAATTAGGTGTCCAAAAAAAACGTGTAACACCTACAAAGTTGGTGGATTCAAAATTTCCTCGCTAAATACACGTAAACTATTTCCTCGTAAATAACACGCAAAGTTTACGTCGTATTTACGAGGAAATAGTTTTTCCTCGTAAAATACTCGTAAAGTTACATCTACTTTACGACGAAACACTTTTGTCGTTACGTTACGAGGAAATAACGATGACTTTAGTTTTCCACGTAAATTCCTCGTAAAATCGACGTAAATTTACGAGGATTGTTTTTCCTCGCTAAATTTCCTCGTTAAGCATGTGTTTTCTTGTAGTGGCAGTCGTAATTTTGGATGGATCTCCGGTGACTGCAGACTTCAGGTGCGACCGGGTCTGGGTCAGGGTTGATAAAGAAGTTGAAGGTATCGTCGTCAAAACCCCTACCGTCGGTTAGACTTGTATACGGACCAAGCTGATACGTACTATTTTATTTAATATGAATAAAATACTATGTACAATGCTTAGTTGATTGTTGGTTTGGTTATGAATCTATGATGTAAGTTATCCTTTGCGTGAATCATTTCGGCTTTCGTTACCTGAACGGTTACTAATGTCCAAAGTTCCAAATAAATGTTTGTATAAAGGTAATGGTTGCAAGTGAATAATATTCATGTCCTACTTAGCACTTAAGAAAGCTAGGGATCAGCATTGAATTATATAAGACCATCTTATATTGCTTCATATACTAACTATCATATAAAATAGATATTGATTTGTAGTTTTAAAACAGCTAATGAAGAACGAAATAGTATCTGTGGACTATTTAATAGTTTTAAAAATCCCGTGGATTAACTAAAGCAGAACTTATGAAATACAAATTTTAGAAAAAGGTCGGTATGACTAACAAAAGGTTTCAAGTTTTATTTGTTTTTTTTGTGTGTCAAATGCATGCAACTGCAACCGTTAGCAAATGTAATAAAACCAATCTACCATTTAGAAAGAAAGAAATATAGAAGATACTTTCCCATCCAAATATGATAATAATCACGGATTAGCACTTGTATCCGGTAACGGATTTTTCAAAATCGAAGGTTACTAAGTTAGAGATCAAACACTGAGTATTTTTGGGAGTGGGCATGCCTGCCTGCCCTTCACAGGAGATTCCTGCTAATCCATCACACATTAACTAAACGTCTACGCGCGTGTTCCAAACAAAGTGGTTTACACGTTCCTAATGACAACTGAACTCAGACGTATAAAGGTCAGAGGGATGCGATCCCCTTTCTCTAGGTCGACGAATGCTCTATTTTTTTTTTGTTTATCTCAATCAAATTGTGGATATTGATTGACAATCAAAGATATTCAAAGCTTGACAATGTCAAAGGATGTATTAAAATCTTTTGCCAAACAAATAATAAAAGTCATGGATGTATTAATAGCTGGCTAGTTAAATTATTTCTGTTAATTAAAAGGCTAAAGTTTTGACTTTTGATCTGCAAGCTAGCGGAGGGCACTTAAACGACATATACGTATCACATTCTATAAAATGAACTCAGATTCCCAAAGACGACCATACCAGATACATTACGACTTAGATATATAATAAAAATGCCTTGTAAGTTTTTTTCCTTTAATCATATTGTGTTATTTTTTGAGAAATTCCCTAACATAATTTTTTTTTTTAATTTTTGTCGTAAAAATAACTGTCAATGAAAAAAATGACCGAAATAAATTTTATTAATTTAACCTTATAATTAACTAATCTAGACTTAAGATTTAGAGTTAAGGGGCGAGATTTTGGGGATAGAGTTTCAAATTTTAAGAAAATAAAAAATTAAAATTTTCAAAATAAAAAAATGCTATTTTGGTCATTTTATTTTTTGAGAACTATTTTGTGACAAAAACTTAAAAAAACTATTTGAGAGAATTGCCCTATTTTTTTTTGGTGCAACATCATATTGTGTTATTGGTTACCGCTTTTATTGGTTTGTTCATCCTATTTTTTACCTTCTAATCAAATGCCTCTTTTTGTTATTTTTCTAAACTAATATTTTCTTAGTTACGCTGACTAATCTCTCCTTTTGTTTTTCATGTTCACGTGCTATGTTATGATGTAACAATTAATCTAATTATATCAGTTTATATGTGTTATTGTGGATGGATCTCTAAAATGCCAAACGTAACTAAATGATCGATATAATTAATTAACGTACGTCGTAGCTTTGACTTCATGTAGTGAAGACGTGGCCGGAGCTTGTGGGAACACATGGAGACGATGCGGCTTCAGTGATAAAAAGAGAGAACCCGAGCTTTAATGTTTTCGTGCTTTAGATTGGAAGTATAGTGACTGCAGACTTAAGGGAGAACCGGGTCAGAGTTTGGGTACTCATATATGGACCACAATTACTCTATAGCGTAATGCCAATAAAACAAACTTATCAAAAAAAAAAATGTCAATTAAACAAACCAATACAATGCATGGTTGTTGCCTTGTTGGTAACTCCAGCGTTCGTTTCCGCCAGAACGGTTACTAATGTCCAAACTTATATATTAATGTATGTTTCTGACTAAAGTATTTGTTTGCAGTTGAATAAAATTAACATTTTAGTATTAGAGACAAAGTCTTATATCAAAGTTAGAAATGATCTTAATTAGTATATAAATGTTATATGTTATGAGCCACTTTAGTTAATGTTAATTGATTTTAGTTGGAGATTCATTAACTTAAAACTGTATAAATTAAAAGTCCAACCCATAATCAATTTAACCAAAAACTGATCTATTAACATTTGCAAAAGTATTCCAAAATTAATAGTCGAGACTCATCATCTTGAATGGAGGTGATTGAGATAAAATTGTAGTATGTAAGTGATGTTATGAGTTAATCAACTTATTTTCTATTGGTTTTTAATTGAAAAACATCTAATTTAATATATAATATATTACTGTACTTAGAGATATATTGGGGTATTAGTATCCCTAATATCCACTGTAAAGTACCTACCATTAAAATGTAATTATAGTTAAATTATAACACTGAGATCTTTGTAATATGAACTTGAACATTTGGACTTTGAAACAGCTGAAAAAAGTTGGTGAAACTGAGTTGGTGGGTATGCAAAATTCCCACATGTCATTTACAAATACAATATGTATAAGAAACAAAAACAATAAATATTATTTGTCTATATAAACCAAATAATCCTCAAGAGTGATTTGTTCGGTACAGACAACTTCAACGATGGGATCGTTGGTTCAGAAATCGGCTTTACTGCTATGCGGAGACTACATGGAAGCGTACGAGACCCTGGTTCCTCTCTACATCCTCCAATCGTTCGGCGTCAGCGTCCACTGCGTTTCCCCCAACCGCAACTCCGGCGATCGCTGCGTTATGGCTGCCCACGATTTCACGGGCCTGGAGCTATACACGGAGCTAGTCGTTGACCAGTTGACTTTAACCGCCAGCTTCGATGACGTCACTCCCGATAACTACGACGCCATCATCATCCCCGGGGGACGGTTCACGGAGATTCTCAGCGCCGACGAGAGGTGCGTCGACCTCGTTGCTCGGTTCGCCGAGCTCAAGAAGCTGATCTTCACCAGCTGCCATAGCCAGGTCATGCTGATGGCCGCCGGAGCTCTCGCCGGAGGTGTGAAGTGCACGGCGTTCGAGAGCATGAAGCCTCTGATCGAATTCTCCGGCGGCGAGTGGTGGCAGCAGCCTGGGATACAGAACATGTTCGAGATCACGGACTGCGTCAAGGACGGGAATGTCGTGAGTATGGTTGGATGGCCGACGCTTGGTCACGGGGTTAGGGTTTTGCTGGAGTCTCTTGGGGGGCAAGTCTCGAGCTTGAAGGAGAATCAAGCTTCTGTGCTTTTCCTCATTGGGGTAAGTTCGAGTTTTACTGTATGTTCTTGTTCTATAGTATGTTTGAATTAGGCATCGGTTTTGGTTTATTCTGTTAAATCGGTTAGGACAATTCAATCTTCGGTTAGTTCAGTTTATCCACAATCTCACCGAATTAGACCAAAACAAATTTTGGTTATATTTGGTTTATTTTCCTTGGTTAGTTTTGATCAGTTTTTTTTGTTATTTTGGTTTGGAATTTTGTTAATTTTATTTTTTCAATTAAATTTTGGTTTAAACATGCATGTTTAAAACTGGTTAATATTCGGTTTATTTTCCTTGGTTAGTTTGGAATCTTTTTGTTATTTTGCTCCGAAGTTGGTTAACTTTTTTTGTTACAGAACCAAACTAATCGATTATCAAACCAAAAAAACGGATTTTTCAAAAGTTTGCCAAATTGAAAACTGAACTCATAACGGTTCTTAACCGAAACCAAAATTTTTGTTCGGCTGATTCTGGTATATAATCCTAGGGCTGCTTTGAATAGTTGGTGTTGTGTTGGATTTGAAGGACTATGTAGAGGACTATGGGATCAATGTACCATTTAGAGCACTACAAGCTTTAGGATGTAAAGTGGATGCAGTGACACCGAACAAGAAGAAGGGAGAGATGTGTGCAACATTAGTTTATGACCTTGAGGAGGCAAGGCAGCTTCCTGCAGAAAAGCGAGGGCACAACTTCCTTGTGACTGCGTGTTGGGACGATGTATGCGTTGATGACTATGACTGTGTAGTGGTTCCAGGAGGGAGATCACCTGAGCTACTAGTGATGAATCCAAAGGCTGTTGCTTTGGTCAAGAAGTTTGATGAGAAAGATAAGGTCTTTGCAGCTATTGGACAGGGTAAATTGCTGCTTGCAGCCACCGGTGTACTTAAGGTAAGTCACTACTTCTTCACCATCTAGTGAATTGTAATTTATTTGCATCGACTATGCAAAATGTGATTTAGTTTTTGGTAGATGGAGGAAACAATATGATCATGAATGTGTATATAAAGTCATGTATCTAGTATCATTTCTTGGTCATGTGACATTTCTTTTAATGAAACTCTAGGGGAAGCGATGCGCTAGTGGAAAGGGGATGAAGGTCATGGTAAAGGTGGCTGGAGGTGAAGCTGTTGTGTCAAAGGGATGTGTGACTGACGGAAAGCTTGTGACGGCTGCATCAGCCTCAGATCTGCCAGCGTTTTTGTCTGGTTTATCAACTGCTCTTGGTGTCTCTGTCATGTTCTAAGATTATTCAAGAAGGGAACATAAAAGATAGTTTGGATAATAAAACATAACTTACAAGCTAAGCCCGTTTGGTTCCGCACACATGGTCACAGCTGTAATTGCTAGTAAGAATCTTCATATTAATCCACTTATAGCAATGCACTAGTATTCTCGAATAACTATAGAGGAAAAAAAGCAACAGAAGTAACAAAAGAGCTTAAGCTTTCAAGGTAAAACATATCATATATCTATATAGGGAAGTTTATTCAAACATGATTAGGACAATTGACTAGAACCATACAAATTTTTTTTTATTATTGGTATTTTTTAAATACCAAGCGTACTTTTTTTTTACGTTATTAGAAAAAACGTATTTACAAGAATGTCATTACTTTTCGCTGCCACGTAAGCAAAAACCCGGCGCCACGTAAGAATTTGGTTCCGTGTTTTCATTAAGTCAGCCGTAAATAACTACATACTTCGTTACGGCTGATTTATTGCTACGTGTCGGCTGAATTAATAAACGCGGCTGACTTCAGAGGAAAATGTTGATTTAAGAACATAAGTCAGCCGCCCGGTACGGCTGATTTACAGAAATGTGGCTGATTTATGGGATAACGACTGACTTACAGACGTAAGTTACGGCTGACTTATACATCGGCGGTTTGATTGCTGGAATATTCGGCTGAGTTATAGTTAAGACACAGCTGAGTTATGTTTCCACGGCTGAGTTAATGAATTACGACTGGCTGAGTTGTTTAATTTACGGCTGGCTAATGGGATGTTGTTACGGCTGAATTTATATTTAATCATCCGTAATAGGATGGATTAACAGTAAACTCTGCTTGTTTACAACTGACTTATTAGCGAAAGATTAATTACTAGAATAGCATTCGTTTGACGGCTGATTTATGGTTTTTCATCCTAATTACGGCTGGTTTCGGATCAAAAGATTAATTACTGAAATAGTATCCACGGTTCGGCTGACTTACATTGTACATGAGAACTGATTTACGTAGGCTAAGTTATATATTCGTTTGTCGGCTGATTAAGTGATTTTCCATGTCATCCGCCATGTCATCAACTCGGATTTGCCATGTCACTCCTAACGAACTACTTTACAACTAGGTTTGTGTGTGTTCCTCTTTTTCTTCATCTTCTTTATCTATCTATCTCTTTATCTTCTTCATCTTATTCTTCATCTTTCTCAGAGATCTAATGGATCCAGTAATTATTGTTTTCTGGTAACTGGATTAAGAAAAACAGATATCTATTCAACGCCGACAGTAGATGGTGTAGAGTTCTTCATTTATATGAGAAAACAAAACATGAAGAATTCGTAAAGTCTGTACTCGATGATTACGAATTGAATGAATTGAGGCATCAGAAAACAATTGCGCACGACGCTCCACCAGTTTACGGAGAACAAGGACCCAGAAATGAATCGGAATGACAGAGCAAGAGAGAGACGAGTAAAACGTTTTTCAGTTTTAGCTCAGAAGCAGAAGTTTCAGATGTTGAATCCAGAGACGAAAACTACAGTGGGAGTTACGATGAACAGAGCACTATCGTATGTTTTTATATTACGGCTCGGTTATGTATTTTAATGTTTTCGTATTACAGCTGAGTTATGGTTTTTTTATGTTTCTGTGACACGACTGAGTTTTGTGGTTTAATGTTTTGTGATACGGCTGAGTGGATGAGTTATGGATTAATTTCCTGCTCAAAAAACAAAACGTCGCAAACCGAAACGTCGCGATAATATTACCGTTATTTGCCTAAAAATAATGTGTCTACTCGAACAGTACAGCTTTAAACTCTCTAATTTACACAATTACTCTCTATCTCTATTTTACACAATTACTCTCTATCACCCCTCTCTTCATCAATGGAATATTTCCCGATTCTTGAAATGCCTGAAGAAATTCAGGCGTTGGTGGTTGAACGTGTAGCCGGTCACTCCTTCCAAGATCTCTATGGCCTCAGAGCATCGTGCAATTTGATGAAGGCGTTCGCAGATCGGCGTAGGGTATGCCATTTTTACGATGTGTTATCAGTTCCCTAGGGACTCAATATGCCTGCTGAGTTGTTGAAAACTTGCTACGCTGAGAGAAATCCAAGCACACTTTTTATAAAGGGTGTTCAGTTTGTCTTCACATTAGACCTTGAAGAAGAAGGAGTTGCTCTCATGAAGCTTGCAGCGGATGCAAGATATGAGCGTGTTGTGTATACACACGCAATGACTCGGAAAATCTTTTGGGATGATGATGAGGAGTATTTTGCTCGTTTTCCAAGGGAATCCATTATCAGGATCGGGAAATTAGTGCGATCTTTGAAATGGGGATGGGGTTTGTGGCACGGTGACGTGTTCCGTGCAAAGAGGGCCGAGTTCATTTGAGCGTTTGTTCCGTCGTTCTGCAGTTGCCAATGTGCTCCTCTTTTGAAGCGAGAATGTCTTTGCTTGTGGCACATTGATACCACTAAGGATGACAACATGTGTGACCGCTGTTTCTGGATCAAAGTGGTGGGGCTGTTCTTCCGTGACTTTGAACCAATTAGTTTGATTAGGGACACAAGGAAGTGGTGAAGTTGCATTGTATCAGAAACCTATATTTTTTTGTTCTTTGTTATGCCATTATGTATGTAGAACAACATATTTATGTATGAGTTTATGTTAATGGTTACGGCTGAGTTTTCGTTTAATTACGGCTGAATTATCATTTAATTATGTCTGAGTTATCGTTAATTTATATTGCTGAGTTATCATTTAATTATGTCAAAGTTATCGTTAATTTACGGCTGAGTTATCGTTTAATTAAGTCTGATATATTTTTATGTCCGTTAATGTTTTCGCCCCTCTGTAACCTTTGTCGTCAACAGTTCACGTTTCTCCGTTAAAACAAAACGCTCTGTTTCATTTAAAGAGAAAACGTCGACATGTTAGCTCACAGAAGTTAAAATCGAGGCTCATTCCAAAAACCCCCAAATTTGAAAATTAGGATTCTTCAGAAGAGATGATTAACTGTAAGTCTCTTTCGTCAAATCTGAGATCATATACTGTTTTTTTACTTGATTCTATAAAATCGCTTTGAGCATTTTGTGTTTCGCCTTGGTATAGTTTCAATCATTTTTGTGTATTGTGAACTAGAATTCGATGGATCTAGGGCGTGGAATTCCAAGGAGGTGTGACTGTGGAGCTGCTACTGTTGTGTTAACGTCAAATACCGCAAGGAATCCGGGAAGAAGGTTTTATCGTTGTGGAGCAATTTCGGGTGAAAACCATGTTTTCAAATGGCTTGATGAAGCACATGATGAAGAGTTTGTAGTTGTGGCAAACAAACTGGCAACGATGGAGCAAGATTTGGCCGACATTAAAGTAGACTTAGCTGATATGAAGAACGACATAAGTGAGATCGTAGCACTTATCGAGGGTCTTAGGGTGAACTGTTTGATGTATTAGTTGTTGTTGGGAGAAATAAAAATGTAGTCTTTTAATTATCATTTAATTATGTCGGAGTTATCGTTTAATTTACGGCTGAGTTATCGTTAATTTACGGCTGACCTATCGTTAATTTACGGCTGAGTTATCGTTTAATTATGTCTGAGTTATCGTTAATGCAAAGTCTTATCAAACTTTGTAAATAATAAAGTATTATCGTCTCGATGTTATAAAGGCCTCAATATTAGTTCTGAGCCGTATTTTCTACACTTTTGAAGCGCCATAATTAATTATCAACACGGTCAAATCAAGAAAGACGAAACGTCCCATTATTATAATGGACGTTTAATATTATAGAAAAGTATTACCGTGAATGTTAAATCAGGTTTTAAATACTAAAGTATTATAAAGGCCTCGATATTAGTTCTAAGCCGTATTTTCCACACTTTTGCCGTATTTGACACACTCAGCCGTCCCGATAATATTAACGGATGAGTTATATTCTGAGTTAAATAATAAAGTATTACCGTCTCGATCTCTATGAAGACCTCGATGTTATATTAACCAACATGGCTGAGTTATATCAACCATCATTGCTTAGTTATATTAACGTTACATTAATGGATTATTTCCAGATTCTTGAATTGCCTGAAGAGATTCATGCATTAGTGGTTGAACGTGTGGCCGGTAACTCCTTCCAAGATCTCTATGGCCTCAGAGCATCGTGCAAGTTGATGAAGGCGTTAGCAGATCGGCGTAGTGTATGCCATTTTTACGATGTATTATCTGTTCCCTGTGGACTCAATATGCCTGCTGAGTTGTTGAAAACTTACAAAACTGAGAGAAATCCAAGCACACTTTATATGAAGGGTGTACAGTTTTTCTTCACATTTAACCTTCAGGAAGAAAGACGTGCTTACATGAAGCTTGCAGCGGATGAAAGATATGAGCGTGCTGTGTATACATACGCAATGACTAGAAAATGTTTTTGGGGTGATGAGGAGTGTTTTGCTCGCTTTACAAGGGAATCAGTTGATAGGATCGGGAAACTAGTTTGATCTCTAAAATGGGCATGGGGTTCTCTTCAAGGTGACGAGTTTCTGGCAAAGAGGAACGAGTTCATTTCAACCATTGTTCCTTTGTTCTATAGTTGCCAATGTGTTCATGTTTTGGAGCGAGATTGGGTCTTGTGGTTCATTGAAAACAGTAAGGGTGACAAAATGTGTAACCGCTGTTTCTGGATCAAAGAGGTGGGGCTATTCTTCCGTGAGTTTGAACCGATGAGCGTGATTAGGGACACAAGGGAGTGGTGAAGATGGATTGTATCAGAATCTTATATTTTTTAATGTACTTTGCTATGACATTATTACGGTTGGGTTATATTTTACTTTATTGATGAGTTGTCTTTTAACTACGTAATCTTATATTTTTTAATGTACTTTGCTATGACATTATTACGGCTGGGTTATATTTTACTTTATTGATGAGTTGTCTTTTAATTACGGCTGATTTTTGTTTATGGCTGGGTTCTCTACAATTACGGCTGAGTTTTAATTTCATAATGACTGAGTTATCGTTACTTGGCAGTGATATATAAATACGACATGACTGAGTTATTTAAATGCGAGACGGCTGAGTTATTGTTACATAAAGGCTGAGATAATGCTAACTTTTTGGCTGAGTTTTGTAAAAAAATCCAAGATACATACAAGGAATCCGCCATGTCATCAACTCGGATTTACCATGTCATCACTAACGAACGAAATTTACAACTTGGTTTATGAGACTGTTCATGTTCTTCTTCATGTTATTTATCTATCGTTTTCATCTGTCTCAGTTGGTTATGGATCCGGTAGTTATTGTTTCCGGTAACTGGATTAAGAAAAACAGATATGTATTCAACGTCGACAGAAGAGGGTGTAGAGTTCTTCATTTAGATGGGAAAACAACACATGAATATTTCACAAAGTCTGTTCTCGATGATTACGGATTGAATTATTTGAGGGATCATATTCAGCTTAGCTACATGTTTTCGAATAAAGCATTGAAAACAATGTCGCACGACACTCCACTAGTTTACGTGTCCAATACTCGACAATTGCAAGGTTTTATAAGCCTAAAGAAAATAGAACAACTACGTCTCTGTGTGGAGATTACGGAGAACAAGGATGACAAAGCAAGAGAGAAGAGTAACGAGAATGACTGCTCAGAAGTAGAAGCTTCAGAAGTTCAGTCCAGAGACAAAAACTACAGTGGGAGTTGAGATGGTTGCAGTTTTGAGAAGGTACAAGAGGACAATGAGAATGACTGCTCTAGTAATGTGGAAGGAGAAATACACGACATAGTCAGAGAAGATGAAATAGGCAAAGAAAACGAAGAAGATGATGAATTTGAAAGCCGATTTGATATGTTCGACGACTCGGACGGTGCGTCATCTGAAGATGATAACTTCAGCTCATACGGTGAGTCTCCTACAGAAAACGAAGATTCACCAACGCTACCTCCCAAGAAGAGATATCAGAACTTGTCGATGAGCGGACCTAAAGGGAATCTGGAGGTTCTAAAGTTGGAGATGTCGTCGATAGACCTTGCGGTAGGGCAACGATACGAGAGTAAAGACGATTTGGAGAGACGATTGAAACTTCTTACAGTGAGATATCGATTTGATTTTGATCGACCCCGACATCATACGTTGTTAAGTGTTGGGTTGATGGATATCTCTGGAGAGTTCGTGCTTTTACCCAAGGGGAATCCCCAGAGTTTTATGTTCGTATTTACGATTCGAATCATACATGTTCTTGCACTGAGCGTTCTAATCGATCTCGACAAGCAACGCCTGATATTTTGGGAAAGTTGTACCAGAACTTTCTCGGCGACGTTGGTCCGACCGTTTGCCCTACGAGTGTCGGAATAGCTATCACTAAGCAGTTTGGTGTCAAGGTAATCGCTTTGATGTGGCTGAGTATTATAACGATATGGCTGAGTAATATGAAACGTAGCGGCTGACATATTAATACAATGCGGCTGGGTTATAATAAAGCTAGGGTTGAGTTATTTTTACATTGTGGCTGTCTTAATTTTGTGAAGCGACTGAGTTATGTGTATCATTTTTTCATGTGAACAGATGGATTATTGGAAATCACACCGGGCGCTGAAATTTGCAGGGGAAATCGATGAGGGAACACCTGAGAGGGGTTTGAAAGCTTGCCTTCTTACTTATACATGATAAGTAAGAAGGGCAAATCCGAGTACAGTTACACGTCTTCAAATTGATGAGCTTGGAAGATTCATGTATGTGTTTCTTGCGTTTGGTACGAGCGTAAATGGGTTTCCTTTCATGCGCAAAGTTGTTGTCGTCGACGGTATGTTTCTTAATGGTAAATACAAAGGGACGTTACTCACAGCACTAGCTCAGGATGGTAACTTTCAGATTTTTCCAATAGCCTTCGCAGTGGTTGACACTGAAAATGATGATTCGTGGCATTGGTTTTTTTCGCAACTAAAACTTTTGATTCCTGACGACGAGGGTCTTGCGATAATCTCGGATAGGCATAACTCGATAGGGAAAGCAATTAGAAATGTGTATCCGTTAGTTGCTCGGGGAATATGCACCTACCATTTATATAAGAACATATTGGGACGGTACAAAGGAAAAGATGTATTTCGTCTGGTGAAGAAAGCGGCGAGATGTTTTAGGATGTCTGACTTTACTGCGATTTTCGAGGAGATTGAAGCGGTTAATCCTGCACTCCACGGCTACCTCCAAAGAGCTGATGTCCGGCTGTGGACGCGTGTTTATTTCCTGGGCGAGAGGTACAATTTGATGACTACGAACATAGCGGAATTAATGAACAGAGCATTGTCTAATGCTATAGGTCTTAACATTGTTCAAATATTATAATCAATACGGGTTATGATGACCAGATGGTTTGCTGAACGAAGAGAGGATGCCAGATCGCAGCCAACCACGCTAACGCGTGGTGTGGAGAAACTACTACATGTAAGTCAGTCGAAATAGTAAACGTAAGACAACCATTATAGTTCTTAAGTCAGCATTATAGTTCTTAAGTCAGCCTTTATATGTAATAAGTCAGCCGTTTCACATTTATTCTATTTTTCTTAATAGGGTCGTGTAACTGCCACCAGAGATTTGACGGTACAAAGGATTGATGATCATCACACTGAAGTTAAATATTGATCTTCTGGCGAGTATTTGAATGCTGTTAATTTGGTAGAGCGAAAGTGCACATGTCGGCGTTTCGAACGTGAAAAATTACAATGTGTACACGCAATCGCAGCCGCGGAGTACATGAATGTTTGTCGTATATCCCTGTGCAGTCCTTACTATAACATCGCTTATTTGGTGAGCGCATACGATGAATCGGTCATGCCGGTTGACTCATCGCAACCTGTTCTAGAAATCGTGGCTAACCAACCGTGCTTGCCCCCGTCTATTCGTCAACAACCAGGAAGACCTAAGAAAAATAGGATGAAATCTGCTTTAGAAGTTGCACTTGCAAACAAACGTCCTAGGAAAGAACACACATGTTCTCGATGTAGACAGAGTGGACATAATGCGAAAACTTGTCCGATGTAAGCAAATGTTGTAGGGATTTTCATGTTTTTGTATTACGACTGGGTTTTTGGTTTTCAAGTTCTTCTTTTACGGCTGACTTTTGGATTTTCATGTTCTTCTATTACGGCTGGGTTTTCGATTTTCATGTTCTTCTATTACGGGTGGGTTTTGGATTTTCAAGTTTTTGTATTACGGCTGGGTTTTGTTTTCATGTTTTTGTATTACGGGTGGGTTTTGATTTTCATTTTTTGACGTTTTTACACGCCAAAACAATGGCGGCATAATTAGCCATTTACAGCTGAGGAAATGGCGAAAACATCGAAAAACGTACTTAATAGTCCCTACATAACTTAATAGCCCCTACGTAATTATTGATGTCTTGAAATACGAAACGTCTGAGTTATTATAATAAACGGCTGATTTATTGAATGAAATACATTACGGCTGGGTTATTATAAATACATTTCTTTTACACGCCAAGAACAATGGCGACATAATTAGCCAGTTACAATTGAGGAAAATGGCGAAAACATCGAAAAACGTACTTAATAGTCCCTACATAACTTAATAGCTCATACGTAATTATTGATGTCTTGAAATACGAAACGTCTGAGATATTATAATAAACGGCTGATTTATTGAATGAAATAGATTACGACTGGGTTATGGAATAACTTCCCGCCCAAAATAAGACAAGTCGCAATATGAAAACCGTTGTGCTGCTGGTAAATAAGGAACAATTACATGTTCAACTCTCTATTGTTTTACAGAATTGCTCTCTCTCTCTAAATCAATTTCACCCCCCTGAGAGTAAATTGAATATTTCCTGATTCTTGAAATGCCTGAAGAAATTCAGGCGTTGGTGGTTGAACGTGTGCCCGGTAACTCCTTCCAAGATCTCTATGGCCTCAGAGCATCGTGCAAGTTGATGAAGGCGTTCGCAGATCGGCGTAGTGTATGCCATTTTTACGATGTATTATCCGTTCCATGGGGGCTCAATATGCCTGCTGAGTTGTTGAAAACTTGCTACGCTGAGAGAAATCCAGGCACACTTTATATAAAAGGTGTACAGTTTTTCTTCTCATTCAGCCTTAAAGAAGTAGGGCTTTCTGTAATAAAGCGTGCAGCAGATGCATGATATAAGCGTGCTGTGTATACACACGCAATTACTCGAGCAATCTTTTGGTGTGATGGGCAGTATTTTGATGGTATTCCAAGAGAAATAGTTGATAGGATCGAGAAACTAGTGTGATCTGTCAAATGGGGATGGGGTTTGTGGCATTCTGACGAGTTCCGTCAAAATAGGGCCAATGTGCAAATCTTGTGGAGCGATAATGTCTCTGCTTGTGGCACATTGATGTGACTAAGGATAACAACATGTGTGACCGCTGTTTTTGGATCAAAGAGATATGCATGTTCTTACGTGATTTTGAACCGATAAGCCTGTTTAGGGACACAAAGAAGTGGCAAAGATGTAAAGTTCTCATGTTCTTTGCTATGCCATTATGTATGTCGAACAACAAATTAATGTATTGAAGGCTGAGTTATTGTTTAATGACGGTTGAGTTACTGTTTAATGACGGTTGAGTTACATAAAACATAGGCTGACTTATAATTACATAAAACATAGGCATAGTTTAATTGTGGCTGAGTTATTGTGTAATCACGACTGAATTAGATCTGACTTAATAAAGGTTACGGCGTAAGTCTTCATAAAACATAGGCTGACTTATAATTACATAAAACATAGGCTGACTTATCATTAGTATGAAGCCTGAGTTATTTAATACGTTAAGTCTGAGTTACATAAAACCTAGGCTGACTTATAATTACAAAACACGACTACACACAATAGTAGTAGTAGCAAAGTAACGCCATTCTAACCCCACAAACAACCACATTCCTCAAAGACCGACCCTGACTCATACATTCTTCTCCTTTTCTCCCAGATTCCGTCTTCAGTCCTTCAATCTCTTTCTCCAAACGAGCAACGTTAAGTCTGAATTCGGAGATGTCTTTGTTCATGCCACTTATCAGTGACTTAATATCCTCAACCTCTACCACCAAACACTCATCCGCCCATTTGAGTAAATGTCTATGTTTTAACAAATATAACCTAGATCTAAGTATTACGTTACAGAACATGCGAAATAAGAACCAAAACAAACCTTGCTATATCCTTTAGCGCAGCAATAGTACAATCTTTCTGGATTTGTATAAATTTTGAGTAAAAATTTTAGAGGGTTCACCACACCAACATTGTATCGGCGTTCCTCTTTCCGCGTTCAAACGTCGTCTGTAAGAATTTTTTGAAACGCAGGATGAGGAAGACATTTTTATTCTCAATAAAATTTCAAAAAAAAACATTAGTGTGACTTTAGGGTGAGTAAGAAGACGACATCGTGAAACAACAACGTTTACTTTTTTTTCCTTTTTAAGTATTAAATATATAAAAATTTAATGTCTCGACATTGTAAATTACTCGACACATGCGTGCCAGCAGTTTATTTCAAACTCATCATAATTAGTCTCGATATTCTCATATTGTTGGCGGAGTTATTCCTCACACGCCATAATTAATCGACAACTTAGTCCAATCAAACAAGTGGAAACGTCTCATTAATAATGAAATGGGCGAGCGATAATCTACGTTGTGGTATAGACCTTCACTAAAACATTCACGACTGAGTTAGATTAGTACGTTTTGGCTGAGTTAACTTAACGTTGTGGCTGAGTTATATTAACATTCACAGCTGAATTACCTTATACGTTTTGACTGAGTTAACTTAAAGTTGTGGCTGAGTTATGTTAACAGATACGGCTGAATTACAATACATAAGTTAATACGAATTCGACATGTCGAATTACATTCAGAAACATAAAATATCAGGTTCAAAATACAGACAACGCATCACTCTCAGAAACCAAAATTGTCAGGACCAAACTCTTCAAACATGTGGACGAGATCACGCCAAACTCTAGAAATGGCGCATCTGGCAACAAAATAGCGTTCTGGCCACAAGATTAAAATGTGTCCAAACTGTCGAATTATGCCTTCGATCCCACGTGCTTTTGCGCTACAACAAAAAATATTACAAAACTGATGTTAAGAACACAGCTAATGTAGACAGAGTGGACAAACTATTAATATATCTAATATGGACACATATCCCGTCCTTACAGCGAGTTGAAGAAACCAGTGTTCCTTAATATGATTGGGAATGGCGCGGTATGTCGGCCAATCATGAACCCATCCTTCTACAAGAATCGACGGGATGACGAGGGAGAGATCACTTAAAAATTTGAACCAGGTAGTGCTGGTTGTGTCAAGCAAGTCACCCGGACCAGGGTATAGAAGACAGAGGTTTTCACGACTTGCAGAGCTTAGTATCGCATTGACATTGTTCTCTAACCTCGTTGAATTACCAAGAACAATCGGCATAACTTTTGATGGGGATAGAGAGATTTTGTTTAGGTTATTTCTAGAGAGAGAAAGGCGTAAGAAAAGGTTTAAGAGAGAGGACAATATATAGAGAGGTATATAGAACGTCAAACGTCACGAGTTAAAATTTCCCAAGATTCAGTTATCTTTTTCCCGCCAAACGTCAAGATTCAGTTATACTTCACGGCCGAGTTACTTTAACATTTACGGCTGACTTAGTAATTGGGGTTTAGGGTTGCTTATTTAGGGTTTAGGTTTGCTTTTTGGGGATTTTGGTTTAGGATTTGGATTTATGGTGCAAGAAATATAATAAATAACACAAATTCATGATAAATAACACAATAACAGTTTACGAGTTTTAAATATTGGTCACACCTTATATCTAAATGTAAGGTTTTAAGTAATCGTATGACAACGTATACATCAAGAACATGATCGATTTTAAACTCGTAAATTCAATAAAGAAGACACATTCAGTTGATTATATATTCACTTCAAATTGATAATTGGAGTTTCAATATAACATTTTAAAGTATAAACATTTCATTTTTTTTATTCTAGTGTATGTTTGAGGTATGGCTGAGTTATAATAGCGTAACAGCTGACTTATATGAACATTTTCGATTTTAGAGTATGTTTGGGGTATTGCTGAGTTATAAAAACGATATGACTGAGATATATTTGCTAAAGTCAAATACTTAATAACTTAAGTCAAGTACAAAATAACAAACACAGGTTCAATTGGACATCAAATTGTTCATCGCATTATTCCTCCTTCATCGAGGATCTCTGCTGCCATCTTCACCCTTAAACCTTGAATATTGTTATCGTTTATCCCATCAAAAGTTACACCAAGCGCTAGACACTCCACAAACTTCAACGAATACACCCCACAATCGCCAATCTGGGTGTTTTGTGGAGTGTATCTTTTGCTTCTCCTTCTGAATGCGAACTTCTTCTTACTAGGGGATCGGAGATTGGCAGGAATAAGTTCACTCAACATCACGGAAAGCATAAGCGTTAGCGGTTTAAATGAATATAGTATTCTCTGCTCACTTTTGGGTGTTGCATGTCCAAAGATTGGATCGTAGCAATCAATCTTCTCCTTCTTCAGATCCATGTGAAACGCCACCCAGTGATTTCCGCCGGTTTGAAGACATCCGTACAAGTGATCCACATCTTCATACCACTTCAAGTTTGTTGGACATTCAAGGGGAAGCTTACCGTTTATTAGATATTCATAACCATTGCCTTTGAACTTGATCATACTAGGTTTTATCTTGAACTGCTTGAAATCGTGAATCCAAAAACTTAACACCCAAACGTCAATGAAGGCAATCCGCTTGGACCAGAATGGGGTGGAATTTCGCATGGACCTTTTAATGAGGACCTTTATATACGCACCGACATGCTACACAAAGAATATTAACAAGTCAGCCGTAATCAAATATATAAGTCACCTGTAAACAAATATATAACTCAGCTGTAATATAATATATAACTCAGCCGTACTAAAGACTTACATTATCAAACAGCCATCCATATTCCTTTTCCGGCCACGGTCTTTCATGGATGAGTATGCTGTAGAAGTCACTCTCATGATCAGCTGAGAGGACTGCTGATTTATCTGCTGGTGCTGGTGGTTTGGGTGGAATTCCCTTAATGTGTTGCATCAGTTTATCGAATAGCACCGGATCAACATGTGCTAGAGGGTCATATATTGCTGATGAAGGCTTAACATTCTTCCTCATGCACGTCGTTCCATCGTCTCCAATGGACGGAAAAACTGGTGGTGAAGAAACTGCCGTCAATGCAAACCCTTTTGGAGATAATTGAACACATTTCTCTCGATATTCCTTGACTACGGCAGATCTAACCACTTCATGAATCTCGACATCAGACTCCGGCGCAAATTCGTTCTCTTCCGCAAGAACTTCGTCGTTCTTCATAGAACATTCACTATCCTCTCAAGCATGTTTTTGCTTCTTTAACTTAACATGTTTTTGCTTCTTTAGCTCAGCCAGTTTTTGCTTCTTTAACTCAGCCTCTTATCTCTTAGCCTCTACTTCTTGATTCTTTAACTCAGCCAGTTTTTGCTTCTTTAACTAAGCCTCTTTTCTCTTAGCGTCAGTCTTCTCCTTCCTCTTCAACGCAGCCTCTGCCTGCACTGCTTTTTTCTTATCAGAGGCATCCTCATCCTTTACAGTACACCTGCCCCTGCAGCCGCGTCTATAGGCAGGAACCTTAGCATCCTTATCATCCTTAGTAGCCTTTGAAGGAGAAACATATACGAAATCAAGATCAGTAGCTTTAGCGACACTACCAAACTCCTCAGCCAAAGTCTTTTCACCCCTGTATCCTTACCAAACTCCTCACCCAAAGTCCTTTTCACCCTTGTATCCTTATCAAACTCCTCAGCTGATGTTAGGAGTTTTCAAGGCTCCTAATCAAATGTTATAGTATAAAGGATGTCAAACCAGTTCTAAGTGATTCTAAAGCAAAGGGAATGAAAGACCATGCTTAATCTAAATGCTATCAATTGGTAAGATGAATTTGAACTAAAATACTACTAAAATGCAATAAAGAACAAAGCTTTTCTTTCTTATGAGATGGGAGAATTCATGGGCTAAGGGAATTGACCTTGGGTGATCAAGTTTCAATATAAAGGTAGTATCTTTCAATCAATCTATCAACCTTAGACCTAGACACAATCCTAAACAAATTCTATCTCTAGATGAATGCTCATTCACTAAGATAACTCAAGCATCAAATTTCTTTGGTTGAATATTATCTAAGCAATCATTAATTTCAAGTCCATTAGCCATCTTAACACCTTTAACATCAAACCTCTTTGGTAAAGAATGTTAAAAGCTTAGTAGAGTTGGTTTAGGCATTTCATCGAACACCTTTCGGGTGTGAAATGCCTAAAGCTCAACTTTAGAGAGGCCAACTCTAAAACTGTATTAAAGCACTTTACTAGCAAGGAACAAGATGGATCTGTGCTACAACACCTTAGATCTAGCCTAATCACCCTTAGTCTTCCTAACCCATAAATCCAAATATGACTACTCACTAATCTTCATGATAAACCCAAAAATCAATGATGATTTGGTGTTAATCATGATTAGTGATCAAATTAACAAAGCAATCCCAAAGGATAATGATCAAGATTAGGTCTTTTACCTAAAGGTTCTTTTTTGATTAGATAGAAAACAAGATAAGTCCCAACTTTAGGATTACAAGAGTATTTATATGTCATTGGTAAACCTAATGGTTTCCATTAAAAAGTCTAAAAAACCCCTTAAAAACATTAAAATCCGACTAAAGATAAGTTTCGACTCGGGTAGAAATGGACGGGCACAACCCGCGTCGGATCGTCGTCGAGGCTTCTCCGTCATGCGCGCGGGTAGGCGATCCCGCGTGGCTCCATCCCGCATGACTCTATCGGTTCCTTCTCTTCGTGACGCGGGTAAGGGAACCCGCGTGAGCTCAACCTGCGTCAAGACGTTGAGCAGCTTCATTATCGTGCGTGCGGGTAGGCCATCCCGCGTGATCCAAGCCGCGTTAGATCGTCGATGATGCTGCTTCTTCATGCGCGCGGGTAATGGATCCCGCATCGTTCGACCCGCGCTGGAGCTCATGTTGCGTCCTCTCGACTCGGCGAAGCGGGTGAGTGAACCCGCGTTGGCTTAACCCGAGTTGAACTCGTCTGATCCGGAACAATGTTCATTCTTCACTCCTTTTTAACCAAAATGTTTCCAAACACCTCCAATCACTCCATAGGACACTCCAATACCTAATAAAGACATATGAATGCAATATAGATCCTAAAGATGCTAAATTCCTAATCTATATGATCATTATGTGCAAAATGGAGACTTAAAACAATGCAAATATGCAAGATATCAACTCCCCCAAACTTGTTCTTTACTTGTCCTCAAGTGAACTTGCAAGAACTCATATAGGAGAGAGGTTTGAAGGTGGGAACTCATAGCCAAAAGTAACACTTCCTAGCACTCAACTTAATATCCTAAAGAAACATAGCAAATAGCATGAGCAACTCTCTTATTATACTCTAGCTTCTTTAGGCCTATCCCTACTCTTATGCCTCTCACAAGTCGCAATACTCATCAACTAACAAGTCCCTTCAACCAGCTCTCACATTGATTCACACACACGCACGCAAGGTGAATTCTCACAAATGGGCACATGATCTCAATCATTTGGCTAGGTAAGCAATGGTCTAATATGAATGAAGAGAAGGGTTCAAATGTTATCATTTCAAGGTGGTTATCACTCAAAAACAAAGAGCTTGATCATTATGCAAAATTTATCTAAGACTAGAAGCAACTCATGCATACATAGATTCATTCTCATCATTCTACCCCTTTTTTTCTTTTTTAAGTTATCACAAGTTCTACCCTTTTATCATCATCTCAAAACTAAAATAACACCCACACACATCACTCACCCAATGAACAACTCTCTTTTTCTTTTGACTCAACCAACTAGGGATTTTAATTCACTTTTTACATGCTCTAGCTCTTTCTCATTTCCTTCCCCACCTTCTCTTTGATTCTTTTCTCTTTTTTTTTTTTATAAGGGCGAAGGTTCTTTTGTACATAATCTAAAGGCTTCATACTTTCCTTTTGTCCTTAGAGTTTTCTTTTCTATTGACACTCTTTCGTTCATATTTCTCATATTTCTCACTCCCCAAACCCAAGATATTGAAATTTAGAACACACAAACCCCTCTCACCATTCCCAAATGCTAGCTCATTTTGCTAGCAAGAGATGAGAACCAATCTATGTCGCCTCCAATACTCTCAAGATTTTGCACATGACAAGCTATCAAAAGAGGTCTCACTCATGCAATTCACTGTTTGGTCTCAAAGAATGGTTAGGGTTGTAGGGTGTGGAGTGCCATTTGGGTTAACAAAGATTGGTATAAATGAAGAAGATAACCCAAATGTGTATGAGATCCATGATCAAGTGTGCAAATGCCCATATGCAAGAGAGATTAAGTTCATTCAAGCCAAGTTCAGATTGGAGCTGATCTTAAGAACAATGCCAATATCAAGCAAGCAAACAAGTTTCAAGAAGAGTTTTCAAGGCTCGAAACGTGCAAGGCTTTCAAGAGATGCTTAAGATACTTGATATGTTTAACTTGGGTGTCACTTTGAGTTCTAGACAAGAGTTACTTTACAAGGCATTTTAAATCATTGTTCCTAATGCAAGTGAAATGCAACCTATATGCTCTAGACTCAATCCTAAAAGTGCAAGTGATGCAACTACATGTTTCTTTTTGTGTTTTTCAAATTTTTTAATTTTTTTGGTTTTTCTATGCATATATGTATGTACAATGCAATGCGTGAGACTCAAATCATCAAATAAAATATGATCAAATACTTGGTACCTCCCCCAAACTTAGTTCACACAGTCTCTGTGTTAGGAAGTTGAAGTAGATACCGAAAATAGAGATAAATGCAAAGAAAAACTGGTATATACAATGGAAAGGTGGAGGAGTACCTCAATAGGGAGCGTGGGAAGAGGCCGATGCCTCATCCTCGGTGTCAGCTTCCTTATCTGTCGAGGCAAGGGATGGAGATTTGTTTCCTGAATCGGATGGTTGAGCTGGTGGGTTTCTCTTCCGGCGGAGCAGCTGTTTCTTGGTGGCGGGAAAACTGAGTGCCAAAGGATCTATTGGGGGCTGCGGCTGGGGGTAAGGAAGTCAAAGTCTGATGATGAGCATCCTGCCACAGCTCCTCTAGTCAGTATATCAGCCACCTTCTTCATGAACTGAGCTGAAGCTTCTGCTTGCCTCTTCACAGTCTTACTCAACTTCTTACATTTGTCCTTGAGCTTGAAGATAGTTCTGTCCTGAGCTTTGTTCCACCTTTGGAGGTTGCCAATATGCTCATGAGCTTGGCAACGGGGACCATTCGGTAAGGCTCCAGGACGTTGCTCAAAGTGGTAACGAGGAGGACCAAAGAGGAGCTCAGAGTTTAAACCGGAAGTGTCCTCTTGGAACACACCACATCTATTTGCAGTCTTCTTCTTCTTGGGAGATCTCATGGGGCCTAGAGTACCATGGGGTTCAAGGAGGTGTTCTTCCCCAATATCAAAGCTAATAGCTCCTGGTCGCGTCAAGCTCGTGAGGTCCCAATTTGGGAGAAGCACTTCAACCTCCTTTGTAGACTGTAGGTAAGAGTAGACACAAGTTCCCTCGAACCTTCCACTGAAGTACTGAGCTTTCTTCAAGTAGCTTCCATCCATGAAAGCAGGACCAGTTGGATCATCTTCTAAGGGTATATCCTTGAACTTAATCAGTGGAGTTATCAAGCCACCAATTCCAATCTGAGGTTTCGTGTCACTCGTTGTCCAAGCCCACTCTTTGTAGTGGATGAGGTGCTTCACAAAGAATCCCACCATTCCAAAATTCTTGTAGAAATCAGTGCTGACAAGAGGCAACTGAGATGGGTGAGCATAATGTTGGACGGTTTGGTGAAGAAGTTGTAGCTCCTCATCATTAACAGTGTCTGGTTCTTTCCTTGGGAAAATGGTGTGGACAATCAACCGGTGGAGATAGCGCACGGAAGGATGGCGAATAGAGGCGTTCTTGTCGCGGCTTGCCTTGCGACTCTTCCCCGCCAACACCTTCCAAACCATTTTGGCAATGTTCTCCTCCTTAGTTGCATCATAAGATATGGGGATGGATGATTCCTCCAAATCCTTAAGACAAAGTGTTTGTCCAACCTCCTTGAAGGTCATGTAGTAAACCTTCCCATGGATCTTGAATTTGATCTTTCCCCATCCTTGCCTCACATGTTTGGTGGTGTGAAAGGTGGCCTCTAATGATGCCAAGAACTAACATGACTCATCTTCATAGGTAGGGTAGACCATAGTGAATAAGCTTTGCATGTTCATGTGCTCCAACATTTGCTTAATGTCGTCACCTATCTCCAACTCTTCCATAATCTTGATATCCGTAAATCGAGTTGGAGGCCACAACACACCATTCTTCAAATGCCCATATAGCTCATCTTCAGTTGGTGTCTTGGTTCTATCCCTCTCAGTATCAACCTTCTTCCCTTTAATCACTTTGGCTTTCTTGAGGGGAGCTGGTCTTCTTCAGTGATGTCTTCATTTTCCTCCACTTGAGGAAGAGCTACCCCCTTGCCTTTTGGTTCCTTAGATCTTTTGGGATGGGCTGGCCTTCTACCGCTAGCATCCAATCCCTCGGCAGTTATAACCCGCTTGCCATCTCTCTTCTTTGCCGCCAAGGCTTGTTGCCTAGAAGTTCCTCCCGTTGTAGATTCGGAGGTTAAAGGCTTCCTATGTCTAGCAGTCTCTTGCTTGGCAAGTTCTTGTTTCTCGGTCTCTATCTTGTGTTGATCATTTCTCCCCATTTGTACCTGACAATATCAAACCTTGGAAAAGGATAAGCAAATGGAAGTAGGAAACTTGATAATGCAAATGTTAATTCAATTCATGATCACTTAGCTTAAGCAAAACTATCACATTGCACACAAGTTATTGATATAAGGCCACAAGAGATGGATGTAAGCAAAGAATAATGCTTTTAAGCAAAATTTAAGCATCAAATGAGTTCTTCAATTAGAAAGTTCTCTAATTAAGTTCTCAAACTCCCTAACTAACCAAACCAAGCCAAAGTCATATAGAATTATAGTATTTTCGAAAAATCCCCAAATCTCATGAACCCTAATTTTTAAAGTTCAAATTCAACTCAAATTCACCATAGAATCAACAACCCAACATGATATATTAGCTTTCTCTAGTCTATTTCACAAGAATTAAGCAAGAGAAAGATCAAATTTCAAGTTCAAATTTCTAGGGTTCATGAGGCCTACGAAATTGATCCTTGTGATACAATACTTTTCTTTGGATGAAAGGAAATGACAAGTTGAATCAAGAAAACAGACTACAGGGGCGAAAGCTTGGATTCAAGAAAAAGAATGGAGTGATTTGGTGGAGAATTGAGTAAGATATGGGGTGATTTGGTGTGGGAGGTTTGGATGTTTTGTGAAAGAGAGATAGAGGAAAAGGGAGAGAGAGACGCGGGTAGGGGGTGTTTTAGGGTTGAACCGGGTCGGTTTGTCGGGTCAGGTCACCGGGTTTAAGGGTAGAAATCATACCTGAGCGGGTTTTGACCCGTCGACGCGGGTGGGAGAAACTCGTGCGACCCCGCGTGCGTCACCCTGCGTCATAATATCTCCGAATGCAACTGTCGTGCGAGCGGGTAGAGGAACCCGCGTGACCTCAACCCGCGTGAGATTTTCGTCACCGACCAAATTCGTGCGAGCGGGTAAGGGAACCCGCGTCGCTTAACCCACATTGGCTCCTCTAGAGATCTCTTCAGCTCGCGTCATGCGGGTAAGCTATCCCGCGTGAGTTACTCCATACCATTTTTTTTTTATGTACAAGGATAGACATGGGACTTCCTCCCAAGTGAGCTTGTTTTAAGTCTCTAGCTTGACTTTGTTTTCCTTTGGCTAGGTGGTGACGGGGTCGGAGAGTGAAACCGAGATTCTTTCCTCCTCCATTGTGGTTCCCATGTAGAGCTTAACTCTTTGTCCATTGACTGTAAAGTCTCCACCATTCTTGTCCCATAACACAATTGCCCCATATGGCCTAACTTCCTTTATCTTGAAAGGACCGGACCATCTTGACTTGAGCTTCCCAGGAAACAACTTCAGTCTAGATTTGTAGAGAAGCACTTGATCTCCAGCACTGAATTCTCTCTTCAAGATCTTCTTGTCATGAAAAGCTTTGGTTTTCTCCTTATAAATCCTTGAGTTCTCAAAAGCATCCAGTCTAATCTCATCAAGCTCATTGAGTTGGAGAAGTCTCTTCTCTTTGGCACTCTTGATAACGAAATTTAGCAACTTAACAGCCCACAATGCCTTGTACTCAAGCTCAACTGGTAGATGACAAGCCTTTCCATACACAAGGTTGAAAGGTGTGGTTCCCGAAGGAGTCTTGTAAGCAGTCCTATAAGCCAAAAGTGCATCATCTAGCTTGATAGACCAATCCTTTCTTGTAGTTCCCATAGTTTTCTCCAAAATAGACTTAATTTCTCTGTTGGAGATCTCAACTTGACCACTTGTTTGAGGATGGTAAGGGGTATCAACCTTATGCTTCACACCATTCTTCTTGAGAAGATTCTCAAACAGCTTGTTGATGAAATGAGATCCTCCATCACTGATCACAACTCTTGGGACTCCAAATCTTGGAAAGATGGTGCTCTTGAACATCTTGATCACCACTCTAGAATCATTGGTGGGACTTGCTACAGCTGCCACCCACTTGGAGACATAGTCAACAGCTACGAGGATGTATTTATTGCCAAAAGATGATGGGAATGGTCCCATGAAATCAATACCCCATACATCAAACACCTCCACTTCTAGAATTGGGTTTTGAGGCATCACATTCATTTTGGTGATGTTCCCTCTCCTTTGGCATGAATCATACTTAGCGACAAAGTCTTGAGTGTCTTTGAATATATGAGGCCACCAAAACCCAGCTTGTAACACCTTCGAAACAGTCTTGAAAGTAGCGAAATGGCCTCCATAGGATGATCCATGACAGTGTGTAAGGATCCCTTCAACTTCTTCTTCAGCTACTACTCTTCTATAGAGTTGATCTCTACAAAGGACGTAGAGGTAAGGCTCATCCCAATAGTATCTCTTCACATCTTTGTAGAACTTCTTCTTGGCATATCCTTCAAGACCCATTGGTTCTCTTCCACAAGCTAAGTAGTACACCAAATCAGCATACCAAGGGCCTTTCTCTTCATTTGCCTTCACCTCTTCAAGCTTCTTTCCAGTATCACAAACTGCTACCACTGTTCTAATTGCCATGATTTGTTCTTCTGGAAGCCCTTCATCAATGGGGATCCCACACTCAATCTTCAGTCTAGACAAGTGATCAGCTACACCATTCTCAACTCATGGCTTGTCTTTGATCTCAAGGTCAAACTCTTGTAACAGCAAGATCCACCTCAACAGCCTTGGCTTAGCATCCTTCTTGGCCATGAGGTGTCTTAATGCAGTATGATCAGTGTGGACTATGACTTTTGACCCAACCAAATAGCTTCTGAACTTCTCAAAGGCATAGACAATGGCTAGCAGCTCCTTCTCAGTTGTAGCATACTTCATTTGGGCTTCATCAAGAGTTTTACTCGCATAGTAGATCACATGAGTCTTCTTGTCCTTCTTTTGGCCAAGAACAGCTCCCACAGCATAGTCACTAGCATCACACATGATCTCAAAGGGAAGATCCCAATCTTGTGGCTGCACAATGGGGGCACTAACCAGCTTGTCCTTCAACTTCTTGAATGCTTATAGACATTCCCAATTAAAGTTGAATGTAGCTTCCTTGCATAGAAGCTTAGTCATTGGCCTAGCTATCATGGAGAAGTCTTTGATGAATCTTCTATAGAACCCAGCATGACCAAGGAAGCTTCTAATATCTTTCACTGTCTTTGGTGGAGCTAACCCAACCATCACTTCAATCTTAGCCTTTTCCACCTCAATCTCTTTCTCTGAAATCTTGTGTCCAAGCACAATCCCTTCTTTAACCATGAAGTGACACTTTTCCCAGTTCAGCACAAGGTTGATGTCTTCACATCGCTTTAGGACCCTGCTAAGATTGGACAAACAAGCAGAAAACGAAGATCCGTAGACGGAGAAGTCATCCATGAACACCTCCACAACATCTTCTATAAGATCAGAGAAAATAGACATCATGCACCTTTGGAAGGTGGCTGGAGCATTACATAGCCCAAATGGCATCCTTCGATAAGCAAAAGTACCATAAGGGCATGTGAATGTTGTTTTCTCTTGATCATTTGGATGTATGGGTATTTGGAAGAACCCTGAATACCCATCAAGAAATCAATAATAGAGATGATTTGCAAGTCTCTCAAGCATTTGATCAATGAATGGCAATGGAAAATGATCCTTTCTAGATGCTGAGTTTAATTTTCTATAATCTATGCACATCCTATGTCCTGTTATTGTTCTTGTTGGAATTAGTTCATTCTTATCATTTTTAACCACAGTTATTCCACCCTTTTTTGGGACAACATGCACAGGAGACACCCATTTGCTATCCGAAATAGGATAGATTACTCCTGCATCTAGGAGTTTTAGAATCTCTTTCTTAACAACATCTTTCAAGTTGGGGTTCAACCTTCTTTGATGTTCTATAGAAGTCATAGATTCATCCTCTAGATGTATCCTATGCATGCATGAAGAAGGTGACAACCCTTTAATATCATCTAGTGAGTAGCCTATTGTCTTTCTATACTTTTTCAGTTCATTCAAAAGTTTAGACAATTCATTTTCATTCAGTTCACTACTCACTATGACAGGGTAAGTCTCATTAGGGCCAAGAAAAGCATACCTTACACCTTGGGGAAGAGGTTTAAGCTCCACTTTAGGCGCCTTGAGTTCACTCCAGTCCTCTTGATGAATGTCTTCTTGTTGAGTAGCTGAGGCAGCATGTTGAATCTCATGTGTAAGCTCCTCATTCTGATCCTCACCACCAATCTCCTTGTGAGAATCCAACACCTTCACATAGGCATCACTTTTCTTGTTCTCAATCACTTGGACCTCTCTTTCAATTGTTAAAGCATGCTGTAGAGGGTCTTCAAGTGCCAACTCCTCTAGAAGCTCATCAGCTAGAGCATCCATTTCATCTATGTAGAAAACTTGGTTCTGAATGGTTGGCCTCTTCATCACTTCATTGATGTCGAAGTGGACGATGTTCCCTTTTCAAAGATGAAGATCAATCTTTCCTTCTCTAACATTCACAAAAGCTCCTGCTGTGGTAAGAATGGTCTTCCAAGGATCAAAGGGTCTCTGGCTTCCTCACCCATCTCCAACACAACAAAATTAGTAGGGATCTCAAAGTTACCAACCATCAAGGGAAGGTCTTCTAGGATACCAACAGGAATCTTTACTGATCTATCAGCCAACACCAAAGAGAGTCTACACTTCTTGTATTGAGTAAATCCAAGCTTTTTTGCAATAAACAAAGGCATCAAGCTGACACTAGCTCCAAGATCGCATAGACACCGCTCAAACACCATAGGTCCTAGAGCACAAGGTAAGGTGAAACATCCTGGATCTTCTAGCTTTCTTGGAACATCTAACCTCTGGATAATGGCGCTGCATTCGTGTGTTAAGATCATCATACCTTCTATCTCTTTCTTTTTTGCAGCCACAACATCTTTCAAGAATTTTCCGTACTGAGGGACAAACATAAAAGCATCAATGATGGGCATTGTGACCTGAACTTCACTCATTTGTTTCTCAAAGAGTGCCCTGTACTTCTCCAATAGCTGTCTTTTGAATCTTCCAGGGAATGGCAGCTTTGGCTCATAGGGAGGAGGAACAAAAGAGGATTCCTTCGTTGGAGTAGCAGTTTCACCATGTTTCACTGTCCTCTTTTCCTGTCCAACCTTCCCTTTACCCTTAGCTTCAACAATCTTTTCCAGAATCTCTTCATCAACCTTCTCATCTACAATCACCACTTCATCATCAATGTTTATGGCCACCTCCCCACCTTGTTTTTCACCATCCTTGGTGAGAACTCTTGGAGGCAACTCTCTACCACTCTGTAGGGTGATTGCCTTCATTGTTTCCATGGGATTTGCTCTGGCTTTCCAGGTAATGACCCTTGTTGGCGACTTGGCTGAGAATTCAAAGAAGCAAACTGGTTCTCCAAATTTCGGATCTTGTTGTTGAGCTCATTGTAGCTTCCATCAATCTTGGAGTGAATGTTCTTGAACTCATAGCCCATTGTTTTCTCATTCTTTACCTGAAAATCCAAGAGTTTTTTGAACTTTGCATCCACACTTGTATCTGAAGCTGGAGCTTGTGAAGAACTTCCTTGGACTTGAGTAGACTGATTGCTGTGATTGTTGAAACCAGGAGGGATGTTTTACCTAGGCTGATAGCCCCTTGCTGAATGTTCTGCTTTGGCTGGTAGCCTCCTTGCTGGTTGTTGGAGTAAGACCTTTGCTGGTAGTTGTTGTACTGAAAGTTAGGTTTCTTCCTGTACCAAGTACCATTGTTGTTGATGAAGCATAGCTCTTCTTGGCCTTCAAAACCATCAACCTCATTGACCTTAGGAGGAACCTCTTGACTAGGACCACCCACAAAGTTCATCTGCTCCTGTTTAGCTTGGTTGGAAAGAAGCAAATCCATCTTCTCTTGCAAGGACTTGATCTCTTTCTTTGTCTGCTGATCATCACTTCTGTTGACCCTATCATGCTCCTCACTGTACACCGAGTCACTCTTGGCCATGTTCTCTACTAGTTCCTCTGCCTCTTCCTCAGTTCTTCCCAAGAAGAAACCATTGCTGGCAGTATCAAGCATGTTTCTGCACTGTGGTAGAGCTCCTCTATAGAAAATGCTAAGCAAACTCTCCTTGCTGAAACCATGATGAGGGCATTGAGAACATTAGCCCTTGAACCTCTCCCATGCTTCACTGAAGCTCTCTAGACCTTTCTGTTGAAACCCAGATATTTCATTCTTGATCTTAGTTGTTCTTGAAGTAGAGAAGAACTTGTCCAGGAAAGCTCTCTTACACTCTTCCCAAGTAGTGACAGTGTCACTTGGGAGAGTCTTCTCCCACTGGTGTGCCTTGTCTCCCAAAGAGAAAGGGAACAGCTTCAACTTGAAAGCATCTTCAGAAATACCATTAGTCTTGGACAAGCCACAATATTTATCAAACTTGTACAAGTGATCAAAAGGGTCTTCAGCAGCAAGACCATGATACTTGTTGTTCTCTATGGTGTTGAGCAGTCCTGACTTGATCTCAAAGTTGTTGTTCTCCACTGGTGGTGCTCTGATTCCCAACCTATGACCATTAATGTGAGGTGATCATAGGCTTCAATGGCACGAGCTTGGCGCGGTGGATGTTGTGGCTGGCGCTGTGGTTGAAGGTGATCAGCTCTTGGATCAATGCCCCCTAGGGCATCACCATCTTGAGGCAGATTCTCCATATCAAATCCCAACCTTTGCAAGTGAGCCTGTTGCTCTACTTCTCTTCTCTGTCTTGCAATCTCCCTCTCAAGTGCTCTAATGTCTTCCACTCTTGGAACTAGGTTTGTTGCATCTCTGCTTCTTGTGATCATACACCTGAAATGCAAAGGGAGAAAAAGAAAGAGAAGCAATAACACAATTAAATAAAAATTGACTTAGTCTCAAGCAAGTGACTAAATCCCAATGTCACAATCAACTTAGAATTTGGCAACGGCGCCAATTTGATGTTAGGAGTTTTCAAGGCTCCTAATCAAATGTTATAGTATAAAGGATGTCAACCATGTCTAAGTGATTCTAAAGCAAAGAGAATGAAAGACCATGCTTAATCTAAATGCTATCAATTGGCAAGATGATTTTGAACTAGAATACTACTAAAATGCAATAAAGAACAAAGCTTTTCTTTCTTATGAGATGGGAGAATTCATAGGCTAAGGAAATTGACCTTGGGTGATCAAGTTTCAATCTAAAGGTAGTATCTTTCAATCAATCTATCAACCTTAGACCTAGACACAATCCTAAACAAACTCTATCTCTAGATGAATGTTCATTCACTAAGATAACTCAAGCATCAAATTTCTTTGGTTGAATATTATCTAAGCAATCATTAATTTCAAGTCCATTTCTTGGTTGAATATTATCTAAGCCATCTTAACATCTTTAACATCAAATCTCTTTGGTAAAGAATGTTAAAAGCTTAGTAGAGTTGGTTCATGCATTTCATCGAACACCTTCGGGTATGAAATGCCTAAAGCTCAACTTTAGAGAGGCCAACTCTAAAACTGTATTAAAGCACTTTACTAGCAAGGAACAAGATGGATCTGTGCTACAACACCTTAGATCTAGCCTAATCACCCTTAGTCTTCCTAACCCATGAATCCAAATATGACTACTCACTAATCTTCATGATAAACCCAAGAATCAATGATGATTTGGTGTTAATCATGATTAGTGATCAAATTAACAAAGCAATCCCAAAGGATAATGATCAAGATTAGGTCTTTTACCTAAAGGTTCCTTTTGATTAGATAGAAAACAAGATAAGTCTCAACTTTGGGATTACAAGAGTATTTATATGTCATTGGTAAACCTAATGGTTTCATTAAAAAGTCTAAAAAGCCCCTTAAAAAACATTAAAATCTGACTAAAGATAAGTTTTGACTCGGGTAGAAATGGACGGGCACAACCCACGTCAGCCAACCCGCGTCGGATCGTCGTCAAGGCTTCTACTCATGCGCGCGGGTAGGCGATCCCGTGTGGCTCCATCCCGCGTGACTCTATCGGTTCCTTCTCTTCGTGATGCGGGTAAGGGAACCCGCGTGAGCTCAACCTGCGTCAAGACGTCGAGAAGCTCCATTCTCGTGCGTGCGGGTAGGCCATCCCGCGTGATCCAAGCCGCGTTGGATCGTCGATGATGCTGCTTCTTCATGCGCGCGGGTAATGGATCCCGCGTTGTTCGACCCGCGCTGGAGCTCATGTTACGTCCTCTCGACTCGGCGACGCGGGTGAGTGAACCCGTGTGGCTAACACCGAGTTGAACTCGTCAGATCCGGAAAAATGTTCATTATTCACTCCTTTTTAACCAAAATGTTTCCAAACACCTCCAATCACTCCATAGGACACTCCAATACCTGATAAAGACATATGAATGCAATATGAATCCTAAAGATGCTAATCCTAATCTATATGATCATTATGTGCAAAATGGAGACTTAAAGCAATGCAAATATGCAAGATCATCAGCCAAAGTCCATTCCCATGTCCTTACAGGGAGTCTCGCCGACGAACGATGGACTATTGAATACTTCTGCTGCGTATTCTGCTGCGGTGATGGCAAAGATTCTTCTTCGCCGC